>NC_143256.1:28188969-28491999 GCF_984573655.1 Nuphar pumila | reverse complement strand
GTCTTGGGCGAGGATCCGGAGCAGAGGCTAGCACAACCCATGGTTCTCAGGCCCTCTTTCACTACTGACATCCCTAGCATTAGGGGTATTGAAGAGGTCAGCTTTGAAGAGAATTCAGGAATAATACAGATGACAGAGCAACCCGAGCATACAGTGGCTGCGACCCGATGGGGAGGTCCACAGTTCTTCAAGATTGGGGGACGAATTGATTACAGCACACTTAAGGATCATCCTCTATTCTCCCAATTTATGAAAGCTAAAAAGGGATTTGATTTACTAGTGAAGCACGGCTACCAGCCTTTCCAAGGCTTAGGCAAAAATGAAGATGGTCGTCTTGAACCAGTGATTCCTCAGCACTGCCCTAAAAGGACCGGATTGGGCTTTAATGGCCGAAGATCTCAGAAAGGGACTGTTTTCATTAAGGGAACGCATTAGAAGAATTTATTTGTCTTTCCTTTTCTATTCTTTTGTCGGGATGATATCCCATTTCATTTTCATTATTGTCATTTTGATTAATTCTATCTTTTAATAAAGTTGCCAGTTTCCTTTGTCTATCTTGGTGCCATTTGTCTCTTTACTCCTCAATATTAAATCTTCACAAAATTGAAATCATTTTGCTCTTTTATCTTTCCAATTATTTTCAATAAAAGCAATTTATTTCATGATGAGCAATTTCCCTAAATCAATTTATCCTCTAATTTTCAGAATGTCTTCCTGATCTATCAAGAAGCTCATCTTTAATCCAAAAGCTTGTTCGAAATCAGCAATAATTCATCAGGTCAGAATAAGAACAGAATGTAGTCAGACTGCAAGGCAGTCAGAAGAATCCACAGAGTTCGATTCAGCTCTTCAGGAACTGCCAGAATTTGCATCGGTTCAGAAACAAGATGAGCCATCATCCTTAGTTCAAGATCCGACTGAGGATATCAATATCGGATCAGAAGACGATCCTAGAATTCTCAAGATTGGCAGTGGTTTGAGCCCAGGAGAGAAAGAAAGGCTCACTAATTTCCTCAAGCAGCATGAAGAAGTATTCGCATGGACTTATGAGGATATGACAGGTTTAGATCCGAAATTGGTGGAACATCGCCTCGTTTTGAAGCCAGAGGCGAAACCAGTCAAGCAAAAGTTGAGAAAAATGGATCCTCGAATCGAGCAACAGGTCAAGGAAGGACTTGAGGATCTGCTTAAAGCAGGATTCATTCGAGCAATTGATTACCCGGATTGGTTGGCGAATATCGTAGCAGTTCCTAAGAAGAATGGGAAAGTGCGAATCTGTATCGACTTCCGTGATCTCAATAAAGCCACTCCAAAGGATGACTATCTGCTCCCAAACATTGATCTCCTAGTCGATAGCACAGCCGGGCAAGCTATGTTCTCCTTTATGGACGGATACTCCGGATATAATCAAATCAAGTTGGCCGCTTGTGACCAATCCAAAACATCCTTTACCACGCCATGGGGCACTTTCTGTTACACGGTTATGCCTTTTGGGCTTAAGAATGCTGGAGCCACTTATCAGCGCGCTATGGCCGTTATTTTCCATGATCAGATGCATAAGACTATGGATGCATATGTCGATGATATTCTGGTGAAATCCAAAGAAGAGGAAGATCGCATCGAAGCTCTCAATCAAGTCTTCAAGCGACTCATTCTTTACAAGCTAAGACTCAATCCACAAAAATGTGTCATTGGAGTCGAATCAGACAAGTTGCTAGGCTTCTTGGTCAGCAAGAAGGGGATAGAAATGGATCCCGCTAAGGCCAAAGCTATCATTGGCATGCCGCCCCCGACTAATCTCAAAGAATTGCGTAGCCTTTAAGGACGCATGCAATCAATTCGGCGATTTATTTCTAATTTGGCCATGAGATGTGAGTCTTTCAATCATTTGCTCAGAAAAGGAGTGAGGTTCGAATGGGGACCAGAGTGTCAGCAGTCCTTCGAACGCATCAAGAAATATCTTCTCAATCCTCCTGTTTTAAAGCCGCCAGAATTAGGGAAACCCCTATTGCTATACATTTCAGTTAATCAACTTGCTCGCGGCGGATTCTTGGCGCAATACGAAGAAGGCAGCTTGATAGAACATGCCATTTACTATGTGAGCAAGACCTTTATTGATTATGAGAAGAAATACTCTCAGATAGAGAAGACATGCCTAGCTCTGGTATGGATGTGTCAGAAATTGCGACATTATCTATTGGCGTCTGAAGTCAAGATTCTATCTAAATTAAATCCTCTCAAGTACGTTCTTGAACAACCATTTCTCAGCGGACGAATTGCCAAATGGCAAGTCCTATTAATGCAATACGACTTGGAATATGTCTCTCAGCAATCTATCAAAGGCCAAGCAATTGCAGACCAATTAGCATATTTTCCTTTAGCAGAGGATATTAAAGCTGAGGATGATTTCCCCGATGAGCGGATCTGCAATATTCAACAATCCCCAATTTGAAATTTATTCTTCGACGGTTCCAAGAATATGGCAGGCATAGGAATCGGAATTCTGCTAATTACAACAGAGAAGGAGATGATTCCCTTTTTCTCTTAAACTGGATTTTCAGTGCACTCACAATATGGCCGAGTATGAAGCTTTGATACAAGGTCTGAAAATTCTACAGGACTTCAATGTCAAAAGAGTGCATGCTTATGGCGACTCCTTGCTCGTCGTCAATCAAGTTCTGGCCGAATGGCAAGTGAAAGATCAGAAATTACTTCCTTACCAGAAGATTGTCTCAGCTCTTGCCAACAAATTCGAAGAATTCCAACTTTTTCATATCAAGAGAGATTTCAATCAAGTTGCAGACAGTTTAGCTAATCTGGGATCCATCATGTCTTTTAGGAGTGGAGAATCTTGTCGCTTATTTGAAATTGGCAGACTTGATCAACCCGCTTTCGTCCCAGTAGAGCAGATAAACCAGGCTGAGCAAAAGAAGAAGCCCTGGTATCATGATATCAAGAATTTCATTAAAACTGGCGAATTTCCTCCAGAATTATCAAAGAGAGAGCAGCGAGCAATTCAACGCATGTCTGCTCGATATTTTATTCTTGCCGACGTCCTTTATCGTCGTGGATTCAGTTCTGAGTATTCCAGATGTTTGGACAAAGAAGAAGCCAAAGAAGTTGTGCAAGAAGCACATGAAGGCATTTGTGGTGGTCATGTTGGCTATCAGACTCTCGTCAAACAAATCATCCGAGCAGGATATTATTGGAAAACTATGCAACAAAATTGCTATCGTTTTGTAAAGAAGTGCGTTCAATGTCAGATGCATGCGTCTTCCATTCATGCGCCAGCGACATACTTGCAATTTGTCGTCTCGCCATGGCCATTTTCCATGTGGGCTTTCGATGTTGTAGGCCCCATCACTCCTTTAGCCTCCAATGGTCATAAATATTTTCTTGCCGCAACAGAATATTTTACTAAGTGGGTAGAAGCAGTCACTCTACGCACAGTAGAAGGTCGACACGTGGTTTCTTTCATCCATAAGAATATCCTTTGCCGTTTCGGTATACCGCATGATATTGTGTCGGATAATGGCAGTCATTTCAAGAATGAGAGAATGAGGACATTCTGCTCAAAATTCAGAATTCATCATCATTTTTCCGCTCCTTATTATCCTCAAGGGAATGGTCAGGCAGAGGCCACCAACAAGATTCTGATTCGAATCCTGGAGTGAACTTTAGAAACGGGCCGTGACTGGCATGAAAAGATTCATGATGCATTATGGGCATACAGAACCACCATTCGAACTCCAACGAATGCTACTCCGTCAGAACTTGTCTACGGAACTGAAGTAGTACTGCCTCTACATGTTCAGAAACCTGCTCTGAAATTTGCATCACTTCTAGAATTACCTCTTGATCAGTATCAACAACAGCGACTGGTACAACTTGATTTGCTCGATGAAAAAAGGCTCAGAGCAGCAGAGCATGCTCAATCCTATCGTCAGAGGATAGCCCGACAATATGCAAAATCTGTCATTGAGAGAAAATTTCGAGTCAATGATCTAGTGCTCAGATCAACAGCTTATCTCAGGCACCGCCCGGGTGGCAAATGGTCGCCAAATTGGGAAGGTCCTTATGTTGTCAAAGAGGCACTACCTCGCAATTCATATCGGCTCATCAATGCTGATGGAATAGAATTACCAGATCCCATCAATGCTCGACATTTGAAAAAATTCTATACTTGAACAATTTCCTATTCTTTGTAATTCTTCCAAATTTTCTTCAATAATGATCGAAATTCTTTTTCCCAGTTACACTGGGGCATTTTAAAATTTTGTTTTTATCTACAAATACCCTGTATGCAGGCAGGATAAACAAATCTCTCATTTCACGCACTTGTACATTCATGTGCATCAATTTGCATTCATTTGCATACAATCGCATTAATAACAATATGGTCAGTATTGAGATTTCAACTATCAATCCCATCACAATTCCTAACAATTCAAGATTGAAAGACAATCACCAGAACTGAACCAAAATCCAGTATCCAAACTGGTACATTTTTAAACCGATATGCATACCGGTATCCTTTCAAAATCGAGCACTCGTGTTAGTGTTCCACTGAATGGTCATGTCAGTCGACCTCTTGAGTTCAGTCCTCGTGTTGATCACTTATCAAATTCCAAAATTCTAATTTCCAATTTCCAATTTCCAATTTCCAATTTCCAAAATTCTCAAATTCTAATTTCCAATTTCCAAATATCAATTTCCAAATTCTAATTTCCAATTTCCAATTATCAATTTCCAAAATTCTAATTTCCAATTTCCAATCATCAATTTCCAAATTTCTAATTTCCAATTTCCAATTTCCAATTTCCAATTATCAATTTCCAAATTTCCAATTTCAAATTTCCAATTTCAAATATCAAATTTCAAAATTCCAATTTCCAAATTTCGACCTTTTGGTCACCTAATACCCAATTCCAAAAAAATTTCTCTTGCGAGAGACCTTTTGTATAGGGAGAGTTTGAGGAAGCTCGCTCTTTTCGCATGCTATCCAATTCGTTCACTTAGCCCCTTTTCAGGGAGAGTTTGAAGGGACTCGTGTCTTTGTGAACCGTTTGCAAAACAAAATTCCAATTTCATACAAGGAACCCTTAGGTCAGGGAGAGCTTCGACGGAAGTTCGTTTTCTTTGTAACCATAATTTCAGACTAGGCCATTTCATCATGAAGGACCCTCTTTTCAGGGAGAGTGTGATGAACTTGTTCCTTCATGACCAATTTACCAACCTCACCAATTCCGGCCCCCTTTCCATAAGAGAAGCCTAATGTTAGGAAGTTTTGATGAAAGCTTAATTTCTCTTCGAAAGTTCGTTTTGCAAACACCTCCTCTTTAGGGAAGAGAGGAGTAATTCCCAAATTCCAATTTCTGAATCTTCTCCTTTGGGGAAAGGAGAAGAGAATTTATGTCATGAATGTGTTGCGTTGTGTTTCAAATGCTCGCTTTCGCAAAAGGATTTCAAGAAAGTTTTGCCAATTTGTCATTAAATATTTATTGATTTCAAAAATCTTTATTGCACAAAATTATTACTTCAGAATACCTCCAGTATTACTTCCAAAAGGGCAATGCTTTCGCGAAAAAGGATTCAAAATTCAAAATCTTTCTATTGGCCAACCAAAAGGATGAAGAATAAATCCGCGATATGGCCAGCAAAGAGATATCAATGTTGTTGCAAAGCCATGAGTGATTGATATTGATCGCAGTCAATGGCACATTTTTAAAGACCATTCTTGAAAAATAAAGCAGTCGAAATATCCTGGGTGATACAGAAAAATCCACTCAATCTCCATATCTCCTCAATCACCTAAGCTGCAATTAAATATCTGCAAAAGGGATCTCTCAATTGTCGTCAAGATGAAGGCGAATTAAGCGAGTCGACCCTCGGGGCCAAAGAAGATTTGGATCATCTCCAAGATGACGGAGTTTGTGACGGATCCTTCCAGGGAAAGTTCAGATCACCGTCGAGATGAAGGCGAGTGTGATGAGCCTACCGACAAACCCTAAAAAATATTTAATTTCTGCTATCATCAAGAGATTTCCTACCAAAGAGCCAATAATCATCATGATAATCCCTGAGAGAAAAGAAGGATCGGAACATCTCTGAGATGAAGGAGTTTGTGACGTACCCTTCCAAAAAAAAAAAAGAGAGACAAATCAGGACATCTCCAAAATGAAGGATGATGTAATTCCCGAAAAATCCAAGAGAGCTCCAATCTGCTAAAAAGAGAGTGCAGAAAGATCATCATGAGAAAAGAATCCCAGGATATCAGACTGCCAAATCTATCAAGAATTTTCTTTAATTTTGTGAAATTCTTTTATCAATATTCTTTCACCAATAGCTCTCGCAATATCAAGAATATTTTCTTTCCCATCCATATCAAGGAAATTGATAGCTTCCTTGAAAGAAAGTCAATCGCAAGCAATTTGAATTCGAATCTTGATTCTACGGAGTTAAGCCCAGTCGGAGGTAATACTTCAGGTAGAAAAGAGGGAATACTTTCAAAACAATGTGCATCATTTTCAATTATTTGGAATCAACAATAATTTCCAACATTTTGAAAATATTTTCTAGCTATCCCGGCATAAAGCGAGAGCTTGAGGTTCATCTTTGGCGCATCCTGACACCATCCCTTTTAGGACTTGATTACGGGAGTTTTCAAGATTCCTTCCCTTCTTTGGTATAATCTGAGCGCACGGTCTCTCAGATTCGCACACTTCCCTGTGTCCCCACTGTCCCACCATAGACAGTCCAATTTCGGCTTGAGGTTAAGCCACCAAATTCAGCAAAAGGCAATTTCAAAAGTTAATTAGTCTCAGCAATGAGACGCCCAAAATCAATCCCTTTTCAAACTTTAGGGACCCCAATTTCCTTTTGCAAAACCTCTATCGGATTCATTGTGCGGAAATCCGAAGGTTCCATCACGGTCTCTTCTTTCGAGGGTTCCATCCATTTTCTGCCCAATCAGGTCAAGGGTACAAACCTGAGCCTCACGTGATGAGGTATTTCATTTCCCAATCAAGTTAAAGGTTAAGCCTGAACTTCGTTCCATACGAGGTATTTCCCGTCCCATCCAGGTTAAGGGCAAAACCTGAATCTCACTTCTTTTGAAATAAAATTTTCTACTTATTTTCCATTTCATATCTACCATCATCACTTGAACTAATTCTTTCATACCCAGTCAAATTTATCTAACTGGGGCATTTTTATGGTTCAAATTTGGTGTGTTTCTTTGCCACTAAGCTCGACCTCTAACCAGCTTAGCAGCAAAGAGGGGCATCTGTAAACACCCCAAATTTTCACCCTCATCCAGTGTTTGTCCATTTCATGTGTCATTGCATATCATTGCATGTATTCTGCATATCATTCCATCGCATTGCATAGCATTGCATGTCATTGCATTTCATTTTCGAGATCCAGCACTCCTATTTCAAAACATTCAATCCAGATTTGAATTTTAAAGCTTTTATTTTAAAATCAATTTCAAAACCTGGGTTTTTATTCAATACTCTGTCATTTTCCAACCCCAGGACTTTATATTTCGAAATATTTTCTCAAGGAAACAATCTGGATTCATTTCAAATTCAAATTTTAATCGATTTCAATTCACAGATGAGACCCATTGAGGTGGTGTCGCTTCTGAATTCCTCTATTCATCAAATTTCTTAAAGTTTTGAAAGTTTCAGTCCGATCAGGACTCTGTCCCAGAGTCCTAATCCAGTCAGGAGTCTGTTTTGAAGTCTGTTTTACTTCCATTTTCAATCTTTTCCGTTTGCTTTCGAAATTTAGGTCATTTTACAGAGTCCAGTTAGTTCAGGACTCCATTTTAGAGTTTGGTCGAGTTAGGAGTCTAACCCTGACTGTGTTTTCTGACTTATTTCATCATTTCTTGATAAAATCTTTCAAAAATTTTTACATTTTGAACTCTAAAATTTAAAATCTCAGAGTCCCAAGAATTCAGGACTCTAACTCGGAGTTTCAGTTCGTTTGAGACCCTGTTTTCAGAAATCTTGAAGTTCAAATATCGATTTTAACCCCTTTTCAAAGCCATTTTCAGTGTTTATTTCAAAATTTTCAAAACTCGATGTGGGCCCACTCAGTTGGCACCATATCCAGAGCAATTCTAATTCAGTTAGAACCTTATGCCATTTCAAAAATTCTAATTTTAAGATTATTTTTGAAAATCCTTTTGAAAACTCCTTCAATTTCAAGTTTTAAAATCATCTTTTTGTAAAAACTCAAGTAGGGCCCACTCGGGGTGGCGCCATATTCGAGTAAGTCAGGGCTAGACTAGGGTTAGTCAGTGTCTTGGTTAGTGTTAGGGGTTTAGAAGAGTCAAAATTCATTTTAAAAACTCATTTTGAAGTTTAGTTTTTAAAACTATGTTTTTAAAGATTTTTAAAAGGTGTTTTAAAATTCAAATGTTAAAAATGCCAAGTGGCATTACATTTGGGGATTTTTTAGGAGAGTCTAGGGGTTAATTAGGTATTAAATAGGATAATTTAGGCTAGGGGTAGGATAGTCTTTACACCCCAAAATTGCCCCCCTTAGAGAGTCCAAAAATTTTAGAAAACTTGATTTTTTAACCTAAACAAATTTTCTTTATAAAGAGGCCCCATGGGGGATGATTTTTCCAGCCACCTCCTATTGGATTCTTGGAGCTTCTCTCTCCTCTCTAGCCTTCCTTCATTGCTGCAACTCCAAGGTAAATAATTTCTTCAAATTTTAATATTTTATTTAGTGTTTTTAATGATTTAAACCTAGATCTAGGCTTGGACACCCCTCCTTATGAAGATCCAACCATGGTTTAACCTCAAGAACCATCAAGAATCAGCAAGAACGATCCAATAAGGTGATCTAACCCTGTTTTATGTGATTTACAGGGATTTTAATCCATTAGAATTGATTTTAATATGATTCTTTACATTATTAACCAATAAAATATATGATTTACCCTTTTAATGGGTTAAATCTATGTTTTAAAGGTGATATCAAATTCCAGCCATTGATTCCCTGTTTTTATTTTATTTTCATGGTTTATTCATGTTTGTTTTACGTTCTATAGCATAGAAATAATTTTTATTTACTGTTTTATGGTTTATTTTATTGATTTATATTAGTTAATGCATGGTTTGTCAAGTTTCTTAAATTTCTGTGTTTTAGGTTTAGAACAGTAAAGATAATGTTATTTCGGATTGAATTACTCATTTTTTATTTCTGATTTTTTTATATGTGATGCATGCATGAGCTATTGAGTTACTGTAGAAAAATCAGAGGTTTTAGATCTCGGGAACCCTGTCAAAAAAATCAGACATCAAACCGGGTTTTTAAAGCTTTAAAATCGTGGTTAAAATCAATAAGGTAACTTGCTGTGATGATATTTCTCTCATCTTATATCCGATTTTAGATCTGTAAAGTGATATGGATTCACATTGAGTAGATCTGTCTTCTGTGAAATTTTCGGATTTTTTTATCACTGTTTAGTATTTTTCCCCTTTCAGAGAATCTGTTTTTAAATTTAAAACTCGTTAGGGTTTACCAAAATCCTAATCAGACTTGTGTTAGTCATAAATCCCAAACCACAGATCTGATTCATGATCTGTAAAAAGTGAGTATTGTTATTTTTCTGTCTACTATTCACCACTAAAATGTCAGAGATGTTTTTTTAGGATTACTATTTATGTTTGTATTTTCAATCTGAAACAGCTGTTTTAATCCCTGTTAAAAGTGATATATTTTAGCTCAGATTGCCGGAAGAGTTTCTCCCTAACCGAAGATGGTTTTTCCAATCTGTAAATTGGGAAATCTCTGTTTTTCTTCTTAGTTAATCTCTGTAAAATTTCATAAATTTCCATGGAGATTTGACCCCTGGTTCAGGTCTTGGACTGAGACTGGTTGGTGAATTAGGTCAAAAATAGCATATTTTTAGGGTGTGATGCTATTTTCGGATTAATTTAATGCCAAAAAAAATATTTTTATAATTCTAATTTGATATTAGGGTTATAACAAGTGAAGGTACCAAATTTGATGAATTTTGAAATCCGATTGATGTCTGAATTAATAAAATTGCAAAACAGGATACCTGAAAGATCCAAAAACATTGTTAAAATCATATTTTTTGTGATATTATTGGATTTTCGTGCATAAGCATATATTTTTAGGGTTTAATCATGTTCATAATCATATTAGGATGCTTTAGGTTTAATTTGATGCTCATTTGATTTCATTTAGTGCATAAAACCTAAGTTTTTACCAAAATCTATTTCAGAAAACCCTGATTTCGAGGCCATAGTCTTGCTATCGGGGGCAATTTGGTCATTTGACCTCAATTTCGAAATCCTTAACCCTAATTTTCATATTTTTAATGATGTCACATCATATTTAGCTTAGCTTATTCCATTCAAATTTCAAAACTTGCATTTTATCCAAATATCTTTCTAAAAAACCCTAATTTCAAGGCCATAGTCTTGTTATTAGGGGTATTTTGGTCATTTGGACCCCAATTTCGAAATTTCATATCTTATCTTCCTTATTTATTCCATTTTATTTCATACTTTATCAATTTTGATTTAAGGGAATCATGGCAAAAAGGCTTATATCTAGCAAAATGCAATAATTTCCTGATATTGTTGGATAAATCTAGAAAAGCCAACATATCATCACTAACAAAGTTTTCTAGTTTTGCAGGTACACTGAAGACTTTATTTTTTTTATGTATTTAAATTTCAACAGTGATGTAAATTAAATTAAACTTTGGAATAAGAATTTACATTTCCTGCTTAGCTTAGGATGCATTGCATATAGTTTATTTTTTAAAATAATGTCAATGTGTGATGAATGATGATTCATGCATATTCAAACTCACCATGGTCTACACGAATGGCACATGCACTAGCTTCTATGAAGTTTATAAACTTGGTGGAATTCGTATTTATGGCCATAGTCAGAATATGAATGATACTTAGATTTATGATCTTCACATTAGCCACATTCAGCCTACACTCTTAGGCTAACTTCAAAAATGCACTGCATTTCTCAAAAATACAAAAAGTATTTCTCAATTCCTCAAATCCATATTCATTCATTTCATGCATTTGCCAATTCCAATTCAAATCTCAATTCAAAGAAGTTCATTTCCTCAAAATCTCCCAAGTCTTATAGCAAAATCGATTTTCCCAAAAGCATTGAATTTCAAAGAATATTTCAAGTGTTTTTCAAGTTCATAAACTCAATTTTCCAAAGTTATGCAGTCAATTTCAAAGTTTGAAGTTAGAATTTTTCTAAGTCTTATTCAAAAGAATATGGATTTGCCAATGATATTTCAAATATTTCCCAAGTTCCAAATTTAAATTTTCTAAGTTAGAATTTCAATTTCAAAGTTTGAATTCAGAGAAACCAAGTTTCTCAGAATCGATTTTCACCAAATGTCAAGGATTTCTCAAAAACGATTTTTATTTCTCTCAGAAGTACAATTCAAATCCCAATTCACGATTTTCCAAGATTTACATTTTCTAAATATTTCAATCATTCAAAGCAAACATCTTGTTTTCAAATGTGCATTTTCTGAAAATTCATAGCACATGCCTGATTCTATGTGCATTTAGAAATTAGAATATGATTTAGACAAGTTGAATAGAGTAGAGCATAAGATTGATCCTTGGTTCAATTACCCCTGTTAAAGGTGGCAGGAACGGTTGAACCTCGTACCGACAGGCGAGTCCCATTCTTCGGAATTTTCCCGCATTTTAAAAACGGAGGCGAGTTATTTTCAAAATCTTTTTCAAAGGTCAGTTTGATTTGCAAAAGTAAAATTTTGCGATGATAACAAAGATGCAAGAAAGAAAGTTAATCCTCTCAGTTTTTAGCAAGGGATTTGCTTGTGAGCATCGTGGATCCCTTGAAGGAATCATCTCTTGTCACCGGCAAGAGTAGTCTTTCCCGTTCTGGTTGAGAACCATCCTACAGACAAATTCCCCTATCATGTTTTTGATAATGGTGCTGCAACGCTGACCTTTGAAGCATTAACAGAGACACCATAGTCTACAAAAAAACCTTGGACATTGGAATAAAATTTGTGCAGAAAATTAATCATCCAAAAGGATGAGGCCTTTAACAAAACATTACCGATCTGCCCAGGTTTTCACCAGAGGAGCTTTCTCAGGGAAGGAATAGCTTATCTTGTTCTTTTTTTCTTTTCAGGAGTGCTTGAGGAGCATCGAATACTGATGAATCCCTTTGGTAGAAATAGCTTTGAGTCACCTATCTAAGTTTGTAATCTGGCAAGTTATCGGTGATGGAAGCAAATGGAGTGGTTCCTCCTCTAAGTCTTGACGCAAGATTCAGTCTCAAGAAGGAAAATCATGGTTTTAGTGCAAACTTTCAGGCATTTGGCCTTATAAGGAGGATTTCTTGGGAAACGACCAAATAATAACATCCAGGCATGAAATTTGAAACAGTAGCCTTATAGATTGCCTTAACCGAACCACTGGGTGTGTTCCTACGACATTCATTGGGCATAACCCTTGTTTGTTGTCCTAACTGTGGGTTTTGGTCTGTGTTGATCATAAATGTCTCTTGCTCTATCTCTCAAGGGCTTAAAGGGGGAAATAACACTTCCCCTAGAAGAAGTTACCTACTGATCTTTTAATAAATTTTTTTTACTTCATTACTGAAAATGCTAATTCTTGTTATATTCGCCAGGAGGAGCTAAGAGTTCCTAGTATTCGGTCTCCGAAGGCTCCAAGTACTTTCTTTTCTTGTTTTTACAGTATTACTTTTCACCATTTGCCAATGACCACTCCTACTACAGTAGCATGCCATAGCACCAGCTGCATCTATATCACTTGTCGTACCCCTTATGTTCCCAGTTCATTCCCTCCATTACAAATGCCCTATCTTTATTAGAAATGAACACTATAAGAGCATTATATATATATGTATATATATTGCACTTGCATAGATGTAACATATTAGGCATACCTTTTATCTGCAAAAGTCATGAACATTGATCCCCTTTTATTTCAATTTTACCTTGTGACCATTTTCAACAAAATGACACACCCCTGTACAAAATATCTATGGCGATCTCTTGTGCATTCCTGCAGTACAACCTACCTGCGCACTTTCCTTCATCATTAGTCATCCTTTGAGCTATGGTTTCCTGTGCAGCAGCCCAATGGGCTATTGTAATATCGCAACTTTGGGGTAAAGTGGATCTCACCACAACAGGGTCTGACATGAACCCTGTTTCTCCACAACAGCCTTCCCAACCTGTATTTCTTCGAGCCACTGGAGTTCGCAACCCAGAGGTAGTAAAAGCAATCCCAGCTCCAATGCCCATATTATTTGTCATCAATTCCCTTGTCACCCATCACTACATTCATCACATTTTTTTAAGCATATTCCACTAAATTATGAACCACATATGTCATCTTCTATTGCACTTTAATATACCTGCAACACTGTATTGCATCCTATCTACACTTCAGCACTCACATACATCCTGCATTTCCACACATATGTACTGCTCAGCACAACATGTTATCTTCATTCCTTCATTATCCCCATCATAAAACGTCGGCTACTGTAAGTATCTCCTTCCCCTGTCATTTTCGTTTTTTTTTTTTACTTTGATTTCCCTGCTTATCGATTATCAATGGCATCCTTGTCACTTGGAATTGCTTGTTTTAATCCATGACTGTGCAGTATTATTGAAATATGAATCATTTTTTTTCTGTTTCATTAAATTCTCATAGCAATAGGTGTTGTTTCTGATTTACTGTTTCATTTCATCTTAGTTTTCTGTGGTTTCTCCATCAATCTAATGAGATTATAGTGTTTTTTTTTACACTGTTAAGTTCATCTGCATCCCTGTCAGTCACCTCCTGGTGGGTGTTAAAATTTCTCCTGTATACAACCAAGAGAAAGAAATGACGTGATTGATGTTGAGATGGGTCTCTCTAGCTGCAAGTAACCTAGCGGTGACTCATCATTTTGAAAAACATACTAGAGGCCCAGTACTGCAAGGGATTCAGAATATGAGAACTTCTGAAGATGCTCCTGTAGACTTGGTGGGATGTGAGAAAGCTGGTAGCTTTCTGTCAAAAAAAAGAAAGGAGATTCATTGTTCTCATATCAGCTCTTTTGTCAAGTCAAACCAAAGATGTTGTTACTGATGGAGCTATTCAACGACTTCATCAGAATGGTCTATTGAGTGCTGATGCAATTGCAATTGCAATTGCAGATGAATCAATTCTTAGAAGCTTGATCTATCCAGTACGAGTGGCTTCCTGAGATCTACTTGCCTATTGTGTTGGCTGCTGTTAAGGTGCCTCGTCCTCATATGTTTTTCATTTATTATTTGATAGTAAATTCTATGTGATGCATAAACTCCCTCCACTAATTTAAGCAAAAAAATTTTTTTAGCAAATATTTGATCTCTTACCAGAAAATAAAGAAAACTAATGTCCAGGTTTCTTTTATAATTTCTGTTTAAGAGGTGAACTGTCAGCTTGTTGATCAGTTTGAACATATGGTTCTCAGCATAGCGTAGTGTTTTCTTATTTTCATGTGATTGATTAAGCTATTTACCTATCAATATAAAGTTGCTAAAATCCATGGGCTTGGGGTCTTCCTTGTTTCATGAATGTTTGTTACCTTGACAGTATCAAATATTCTTTTTGTCATTCTTTAAAGTTATCTTCTAGTGAAATGAGTCAGTTTGAGCATGGCTTTATGAGAGGTTGTGGCTGGGCTCAAGTTTAAAACATGCCAAACTCAGTCTTGAGCTCAAACACATATTGAGCCTAAACTAGCCAAACTTCAACAACATAAACTCTGCTCAAATGGCTTGTTTACCACATGCCACCTATGGCCTATGGCCATGCAAATGTGATATTAAAATTAATCTTCCTCTAGCAGTGATTAGCTTTTTCTCATAGGGTGGAAATGAGGCAATTAGATGGAATTGACCTCCCCTGCCTCATGTTATACATGGCATTGGTAATGTATTGCATCCCCATTTAGTCATAGCCACCTTGCATTTGTGTTATCTTTTGGGTCACAACAGATAGTATTTAATATATACATTATGCTCTTGATCAGCATGTGAATTAACCTCATAGTGTAGTATATTAAATAGCAGAATGGTGTCAGCAGTGTGGATTGATATGTTCAGCACTATACGGTTAGTAGGGTGAGAGTGTATATAGCTAATGTTATGTTATCATAGTATGTGAGGCAGCACACCATTTTGCAGCCATCTCCATAGCTCATTTCACAGTAAATACATCAACATTACATTTTGATGTATGTACCACCATTTCCCCAAGATCCCTTCATTTCCAGCACTCTCATCCACCTACACTGAGTGCATGTCATATGTGATATATATATATATATATATATATATATATATATATATATATATACTCGTATATATATGTATATATAGGCATGCACATGTGTATATAGATATGTAATGTCATTTTCCATCTTTTCCATCATTTATGTCTTGGTACATGAGCACTTTATCATTAAACATTTACATGATATGGGCGATTTCTCTTCTATTTTTCATACTAACTAAAGTGTTTTGCAGGGAATGTGTGAAAAATATCATTACTTGGAGTTGTGAATTCAACTTTATGTGTTGTAATAGTTAGATCTTAAATGAGAATTTACATTTCCTGTCTTAGATAGAATGAATGAGCATTGTGAATATCATGAATTGCTTGCTTTCACATCATTTTCTTCTTTTTCTTTCAAAAATTTCATGAATGGGAACATGAATGGCACGTGCATCATTTCATAAGAGGTAACTAATCCTAAGTTGATGATTTACATCATTGGCCATAGTCAGGATGTAAAAAAAACTTAGGATTTTTATCTTTTATAAAATAACACAGGATCTACATTGGACCCTTTTTAAAATTCATCATATTTTCTTTAAATATTATCCTCTTTTATCAGAGTTTAGTTTAAAATTAACTCAATCTATATATCAATGGCCATAGTCAGGATATATTGAGAATTAATTTCATTTTAAACTCTATAAAAGCACCAAAATATGTTTTATTCTTCACCTGAATTTAAATATAGATTATTATATAATACATTCAATGACCATAGTCAAGGATGTATTATGTTTTCAATCTTATTTCAATTCATGTAAAGAATGAAATATGGTTTTCAAAATCCAATTTCAAAATTCTTTAAATTCATTCATCATTTAGGATAGAATTGCATCATATTTTCAAAATTCTTTTCATAAAATCCAAGTGATTTCCTTCATATATCTTCTTCACTTCTCAAATCAATTTTCAACTCTTATAAATTCAAATATCATTTTCAGATTTTAAATTCAAAGTCCAATTTTGACTTTGAAATTCATTTGTATATCCAATATTCAAATTCTAATTCAAATCGAATTTCAAAGTTCAATTTAACTTTGAAATTCTTAATTTATCTTCTGATTTCAAATTCAAAATCAAGTTTATTTTCTTATCTTCAAAATCCAAGTTTTGAGATTAATTCTGAATCTCAAAAATTCAAGTCTTTTTCTAAAGTTTTAAATTCAATCCGGGTTTTCAAACCCAGATCCATATTCAAAAGTCCCATTTGGACTTTCAAAACTCAAAATCCAAAGTTAGATCAACTTGGATCCAATTTTCTAAATACAATTCTACTTTTTGGATCTTAGACTTCAGATCCAACTCTATTTTAGGATCCAGAACCCAATTCTACTTTGGATCTTAGACTTCAGATCCAAAATCCCTCTTAGGATTCAGAGTCCGACTCTATCTTGGATCTCAGATTTCAGATCCTAAACCCATTTTAAGACCCAAGACCCATCTTAGGATCCAGAACTCAATTCCATCTTGGATCTCAGACTCCAGATCCAAATTCCATTCTAGGATCCCGAACCCAGTTTCACTTTGAATCTCAGACTTCAGATCCAAAATTAATTTTAGGATCCAGAGTCCAACTCTATCTTGGATCTCAGATCCTAAATCCATTTTAAGATCCAAAATCCATTTTTAGGATTCAGAATCCAATTCCATCTTGGATTCAGATCTTGGATTCCAGATCTTGGATCCAATCCTATTTAGGATCCAGAATCCAAATTCCATTCCCAACTCTGAATTTCAAATCCAATTTCATTTTCAGATCTCAACTGAACTTCCTAAATCCACTTTATTTCTAAATGCCATTTGGATCTCTCAAAACCATCATGATTTTAAATTTTAGATTCAAATTTCATTACAAGTTTTATCTCTTCTCTAAATTCAAAGTCTATTTTCTGACTTTGGAATTTCTTTCCTTTTTCCTTTTTATCTCATATTCAAACCATTCTTTCCGAATTCAAAAGAGCTATTTTCCCAACTTTGATCATTTCAAAGACTTAGAATTTTTCTGATCTATCTCGAGTTCTAAAGTTAGATTTTACTATTCAGAAACCATTTCTTCACTCCATTATCAAGTTCATCTCAGAATACTTGCAAATTTTTCAAAACATCTTTCAAAAGAGCATACATCCTTGCATTGCACAAGCATGATTCTTTATGCATTTAGATCTAGAATAAATTCTTAGATAATACTTAGGCAAAGCAAAAAGGCATAAATTCGATCCTTGGTTTGATTACCCCTGGTAAAGGCGCCAGGAACGGTCGAACCTCGTATCGACGAGCGAATCCCGTCTCTCCATTTTCCCGCAAATATTTTCAAAACGGAGGCGAGTAATTTTCTAAATATTTTCAAATCAAGGTCTAGTGAGACCCCGCAAAAGAGTTCCTTTTTCTCTCTTCTTTTCTTTTCTCTTCTCTCTTCTTTTCTGTCTTTATTTTTCTCCCTTCAAAAAAAGAAGAAAATAAAGGCTAGAAAGGAAAAAGAGAAGGAAGAGAGAGAGAAACCACAAGAGAGGAATTTTTTTGCGATGATCACAATTTTGGCGACCGTGATGGGACCCGTCTTCGTCTGGTCGAATCTATGCCTTTGCTCTGCTTTAATATTTTTTAAGTCTTTATTCTCCTATGTCAGCTACATTTCAATGCAAACCTTAAGAGCCTAGACTCTGTCTTAAAGTTGACATCATTGCATATAAGATCTAAGTATGGTTTGGTAGGACCGTATTGAGGAGATTATTCCATGTTCACATTAGATTTAGATCTTAAATACAACTCTCCTCAATTCTAGGGATTGAATGCAAACAATGTATGCAAGCGTATGCTTCTTTTCATTTTAAATATATCTCTTTAGGACTTGCATTAGAGCTTTCTGGTTTATTTCATGCTGATCAAATTTTGAAAACATCCCTACCTATATTGTCCCGGTCTTCACGTTGCTGGGCAGTCTCACTGAACCATAGTTCGGGAGAGAGCCTCATAACTGGACCACTTATTTGGGTTCGCGCCCCCCTACCACGTACCTAAGGGCCATAGTCTGAGGCATATCGATAGGTGATCAAGGATGTTGGAAAGCCATTTAACTTAGAACTGAGGAAATATCTTTATATGCCATGTACTTCGAGCTTTGGCTTGAGTATATCGGCATACCTTGATTGGAATCAGATGATCTGAACCATAGAGTTAGGATTAAGGTCCTATCAACCATTTTTAAAATATTGCATGTAGAGTCAGCTTTAGGAAATGCTGCTTGTACATCCTTGTTTGTATATCTGTGATTGTATGATATTTTATATCTTCCTTATATTCTCCAAAACTCTGGGTACATATTGTTCAAAATTTCCTCTTTATTTTTTAAAACCCAGGTGTATTCTCCCTTTATTCTTCTGATTTCTTCAAATTCTTTTGATCCTGTTTGCAAATCTTCAAATTTTTCTTTGATATTCTCTTTCAAATTCTTTTTTATTTCTTACCCTCTTTTGTGATAAAATAAAAATTTTGTCGGGATATGTCCCTTTCAAAATTAAAAATTTGTTCATATATTTTATCCTTTTCACAGAAAAACAATGCGGTTGTCACAAATTTTTGGTGATAACCCGATCCCTCGTGATGGGATATTTTCATTATCAGACCTTGATTTCTTCCTTTATCATAATTTCCTCCAAAAATTTCCTAAAATATCCCATTCTTACCTTCAGAGAGGACATTGACATTTCATCATGGTTCGAACGAGGACTGGAAAGGAAACAGTGCTACAACAAAGCAACAGTGAAGGATAGGAAATGAACTCCACCAGGTCATCCAAGTAGTCGGGCCAAGAAGCAGAAAGCAATGTTGACTCAGCTACATACAAGTTGTTTCAGAAGGTGATGGCCAAAATGATGTCTGAACAGGCTGAAGAAAACCCTAAGAAAATGACTTCTAAAAACAAAACCAAGAGAAAAGTCAGCAAGAAGCAAGTTCAGTATGACAACACTTCAGAGTCAGCGGAGGAGGACTCAGAGGAAGAGCAGCCGACATATTTTCACAATCCCTTATATCGGCCCAAAAAAATCAATGAGGGGCACAAGTCGGCAAGCAAAACCAAGTTTCAGATCCCAACAGAAGATCCGATGCAGGAGCAAATGAGAGAAAAGACTCGTGCAATCAGAGACTTACAAACCTAGGACAAAGGCAAAAAGATCTACACTGGTGCAGATTTTTATGACGGCCTAGAAGGGGATGACAACTGGGAAGATCTTCCTCGTAAATTCATAAAATTTGATGGGACCGGCAACCCCAAGGCTCATCTGGCTACATTTTTCGCCGAGTGCAACCGATTCAGGAAGAACAATAGGGCTTTATTCCTATGCTTTCCACGCAGTTTGGAGGGAGTTGCAGCAAGATGGTATGCCGACCACATCAACCTCATTGAACTGCTAGAATTTGACAAAGTCATCAACCTGTTCATCGAAAGGTTTCTCTTCAATACTGAGGCTCCGCCTACCCTCAACCATCTATTTAATCTAAAGCAAAATGACAATGAGAGGGCAAAAGATTTCATTCATAGATGGAGGTCTACCTGCAACAGGATGAAGGATCCGATATCAGAGGGGCATGCACTCTTAATAATTTTGAACAATTTCTCTCAACCTCTGAAGGGTCTGATCTCCACTTCCCCGTCTAAATCCTTCATCAAGTTATTAGAGTGAGTCGAATGACTCGAAATGGGATTAGAGAACGAAACCTATCATGGCATCACCTTGGCAGGAGGCAATCAGGATGTGAAAAAGAAAACCAACTTCACCTTCTCTACCAGTTCTTCTTCCAACAACAATGGCAAAAACAAAAGAGGCGGTAGAAAGAACCATAACAGCATATCAGGCAGAGATGATTGCTCTAATCAAGAGAATGGGATCAGAAGGAAGAATAACATCCCTCCCTCGAGCATCCAGTTAGAATCAAAGCCCCAAGGGAAGCCGAAGCACGATGGTTGGGGATATAACCGCGAGTTTACCCCCTTAGAGCAATCGCTTGAGGAAGTTCTTGAGTATATGACAACAAAGGAGATGGTTAAACTTCCTAAGGTAGCAGATCCTCCTGTGACTATGGGAAGGTTCAAGGATCAGTTCTGCAAATTCCATCGGGCGATGGGTCACGACACCGAGCACTGCTTTGTTTTCAAAAACATTATCCAAGACTGCATTGATAAAAAGCTATTGGTGGAAGATCAAGAAGAAGAGTAGCTACCCGTCCTGGTCTAGCTTCCCGAACCATGTCAATATTTTTTCTGCTTTCTCTCTTTTCAGTCACCTAATAGGGACAACTCAGTCCCAGTCTTTTGTGACCTTTGGTCAACAAACTTGTAAATATTTCAGTCGTTGTTATCAATATTTCCTATCAATGAAATGTCAATTTTCTTCGTATCTGTTAATATCAAATACTTCTATCCTTCGCCATGATGGGGCATTCATTTTGGATTTTTTTTTTTATTTCTCCTATTCTTTTTAAAATAAGGGACAATCTCAAAACATCATTCATGAGAGAAGTGATATTACCTATGAGGGATTTTTCAAAATCATAAAATCTTGAAAATTTCTGCAAAATCTTCATCATGATCACCAAAAAGTTCAAAAATTTTGGTCAAAACTTTGATTTTCCTTTTCTAGGTTGTAAGCCATTATCTTCAAAGTCAACCCTTGTGTTGGTTTTTCTTTCCAAAATGGGTTTTTAAATCATTATCTTCAAAATTAACCCTCATGATGATTCCCCTTTTTAAGGATCAGCTTTCGCGTTGATCATTCTTCTTGCAGTAGATTTTCTTCCCAAAAATGATTTATCACCTATCTTTTAAATAAACATTTTCCTTTCAAGATCCCATATGTAGGCATGATCAGAAAAACTTTTTTTTCTCTTAAATCTTATAAATTTTTAGTTAATTTGGATATCTTTATCAGTTTCATTCATTTTATTTATATTTTTATCAAGTTTACATCAATTTTATCAAGTTTTATCAAAATTATCAATATTTCCTCAATTCTATTAAATTTTATCAATTCTTTACCCTTTCAGGTTAAGGGATAAACCAGATGCCTCTTTCCCATGATGTATTCTCTTATTCTTTTCCCCCTCAGGTTAAGGGATAAACCTGACCCTCATTGTCCGAGGTGTTTCCATTCAGGATAAGAGATAATTCTGAAACCCCTCTTAGGAGCAATAATGCTACCTATGAGAATTCTTTTGCAAACACAAGTTTTATCAATCTTTATTGATTTTCTAGATTTATATCAATTCCCCTTCATTAAATTTTCTTAAACTCTATTCATTTTCCCATTCAGAATAAGGGATAATCCTGAGACCCGTCGTAGGAGCAATAATGCTACCTACGAGAATTCTTTTGTAAACACAAGTTTTCATCAATCTTTATTGATTTTCTAAAGTTATATCAAGTTTCTCTTCATTAATTTTTCTGAAATTCTATTTCTTTTCCCCTTTCAGGTTAAGGGATAAACCTGAACCTCGACATTCGAGGTATTCTTTCTCAGGACAAGGGATAATCCTAAGAACATTCATAAGAGCATTAATGCTACTCGTGAGAATTCTTTTTACAAAATCAATTTTCATAAATTTTCTCAAATTTTCTCCATTTTTGTCAATCTTTCATTAAATTCTATCTCCTTTTATCTTCTCAAATTTTATTCTTTCTTTTCCCCGTTCAGGATAAGGGGTTAATCCTGAAAACTGAACCACAAACATCTAACTGTGCGGTCCATCTAAATCCTAGATCATAAATCATAAATCATATCATATCCCTTCTAAATTCATGTCTCAAGTATGTCCTCAAAAATCTCCCTCCTCCCTTTCAGGTCAAGGGGAAAAACTGAACCTCGGCCTTCGAGGTATTCTTTTCCCTTTCAGGATAAGGGATAAACTTGAATCATTGTTTATTATGATTTTCTAAATCCTCATCAAAATGTCTATCAATTCCATCAAATGTCTTTCATTATCAAGCCCCCGGGTTACCATTTTATCAATGTCTACCATCTTCAAAGCCTTCGGGTTACAAACTCATCAGATGTCTTTCATTAGCCTTCGGGTTACAATTTCATCAATATCTATCCTTTTCAAGCCTTCGGGTTACAAATTCATCAATGTATATCAAGTTCAAGCCTTTGGGTTACAATCTCATCAAATATCCATCATTCTCAAACCTTCGGGTCACAACTCTATCAATGCCAATCATTTTACCACAAATCCTGCTTTCGAGCTGGTACTTTAAAAAAATTCTGCTTTCGAGCTGGTCGGGCAATCAAATCCTGCTTTCGAGTTGGTCGGTCAAACAAATCCTGCTTTCGAGCTAGTCGGTCAAACAAATCCTGCTTTCGAGCTGGTCGGTCAAACAAATCCTCCTTTCGAGCTGGTCGGTCAATCAAAATCCTGCTTTCGAGCTGGTCGGTCAATCAAAATTCTGCTTTCGAGCTGGTCGGTCAAAAAAAATCCTGCTTTCGAGCTGGTCGGTCAATCAAATTCTACTTTCGAGCTGGTCGGTCAAACAAATCCTGCTTTCGAGCTGGTCGATCAAACAAATCCTGCTTTTGAGCTGATCGGTCAAACAAATCCTGCTTTCGAGCTGGTCGGTCAATCAAATCCTGCTTTTGAGCTGGTCAGTCAATCAAAATCCTGCTTTCGAGCTGGTCGGTCAATCAAAATCCTACTTTCGAGCTGGTCGGTAAAAAAAAATCCTGCTTTCAAGCTAGTCGATCAATCAAATCTTGCTTTCGAGCTGGTCGGTCAAACAAATCCTACTTTCGAGCTGGTCGGTCAAACAAATCCTGCTTTCGAGCTGGTCGGGCAAACAAAATCCTGCTTTCAAGCTGGTCGGGAAAACAAATCTTGCTTTCGAGCTGGTCGGACAAACAAATCGTGCTTTCGAGCTGGTCGGGCAAACAAATCCTGCTTTCAAGCTGGTACTTCCAAAAAAATCCTGCTTTCGAGCTGGTCGGGCAAACAAATCCTACTTTCGAGCGGGTCGGGCAAACAAATCCTACTTTCGAGCTGGTACTTCCAAAAAAATTCTGCTTTCGAGCTGGTCAGTCAAAACAAAAATCTAAATATTCCTTCCCAAGTTCAACTCAAGGTCTCGTCAAAATTTATATTGAATGATTATTTCACAAAGGATCCTTGAAAACTTTGCCAATTTGCTAAAGATACTTGTTGATTCCAATATTCTGACTACACCAAAATAATCACCTCAAATTATCTCTAGTATTCTTTCCAAAAAGGTGAAACTTTTTACGAAAAAGGGATAAAATTCAAATCTTTTCCCTGTTGAACAACCAAAAGGATGTAAGAAATATCCTCTGTATGATTAGCGAAAGAAGTATTCAATGACGTTGAAAAGCCAAAAGCGAATTGATATTGATCATGGCTATGACGCACGTTTAAAAATGATTTTTTTGGCAATCAGACAGTGGAAATATCCTGAGCTACAAAAAGAATCCACTTAATCCATATCTTCTCATTTCTAAAGCTGCAATCAAATATCCGTAAAAGGGATCTCTCAATTGTCGTCAAGATGAAGGCGAATATGCGAGCAGACCCCCGGGGCCAAAGAAGATTTGGATCATCTACCGAGATGAAGAAGTTTGTGAAAGATCCTTCCAGGGAAAGTTCAGATCACCATTGAGATAAAGGCAAGTGTGATGAACCTACCGACAAACCCTAAAGGATATTTGATTTCTGCTATCATCTAAAGACCTTTTGAGCCAATATCATCAATATAATCACTGAGACAAAAGAAGAATCAGAACATCTCCAAGATGAAGGAGTTTGTGACGTACCCTTCCCCGAAAAGGAGAGAAAATGTCAGGACACATCCAAATGAAGGATGATGAAAAAAAGCCCGAGAAAGCCCAATGACTCAAAAGGAGTACAAAAAGATCATCATGGGAAAACGCCCAGATATTAAACTGCCAAAATTGCCAGAAGTCATCTTTTCTCATGCAAAATTCTTTTATCAATATCTTTTCACTACTTGCTTTTATGAAATTGAGAATATTTCTTCTCTTCTCATATCAAGGAAATGGATAGCTTCCTTGAAGAAAATCATCAGCCCTAAAATTTTGAATTTGACTCTTAAGACCGAGAAGTTAACCTCGTTGGAGGAAATACTCTAGGTAAAAGAGGGAATGTCTTTTGCACATACGTGCACATTTTTCAAGCGTTTGAGCCAACTACAATTTTATCTTATTGGTAAAATTTTCTAGCTATCCCAAGAATGAAGTAAATATTCAATATCCATTTTGGTGCAACCTAGCGTTGTTTATATCTTCCAGAAGAGTTACCCCGTTCAGTTGAAGTATCTCTCCTGTCCCATCACGGTTTCGAGAAATCCGCATGGTTGTTCCCACTCAGGTTAAGGGTCAAAACCTGAACTTTCTGCAGAAGGTCATTAATTTCAAAAGCTATTTCAGTCTCAGCAATGAGACGCCTAAAATCATCCATTTTTCCAAGCTTTAGGGAACCCCATTTTCCTCCTTTCGCAAAACCCCTTTCGGATTTGTTCGTCCAATTCCAAAAGTCCCATCACGGTTTCTTCATCCAAAGATTCTGTATGGTCGTCCCCTTTAGGTTAAGGGTTAAGCCTGAACCTCGCCCCTCGAAGTATCTTCCTTTTGCAGGTTTTGGTTAAACCTGATTCTCGTTCCAACGAGTTTCCCTCATTTCGACCAGGTGTTTTTTTCCAGTCCCATCATGGTTCTTCCCATCGAGGAATCCATGCTTTGTATATCCATCCAGGATGGGATCCTACTTAAGCTTCATGTCACGAGGCATTTTTGCAAAAAATGTCCCATCAAGGTCCTCATATATTCCTTTCCCCATTCAGATTATCTCGAGATATCTTCGTCCCATCTAGGCTAAGGGCTAAACCTGAGTCATTCCAAAAAAGCTGATCTTGTCTCACCCATGAAACTTGATCTAAATTCTTATCTTTCATCATATCGGGATCTTCACCCAAAGTCCCATCACGATTTCCTCACTTCTGTTATCTAGTCATATCTTTTTTTGAGGATTTTGTTTCCCCCAAGCCATTCAGGATAAGGTTTTAAGCCTGAAAATCATGTCTTTTCAAAATAATTCTTCCACACCCAGTTCAGGTCGGCTAACTGGGGCATTTTTCAAAATTTGGAGTATTTTCTTTGCCACTAAGCTCGGCTTTCAACCGGATTAGTAGCAAAGAGGGGCATCTGTAAACACCCCAAATTTTTCAAAATCTTTTAAATATTCCCTTTTTGCCCCTGATTTCATTTTTCGAGCAAATAAGTCGCTTTTAAATCTAAATTCCAGTTCATTTCTCAAATTTTACTGAAATTAAGTTCCTTTTATATGTCTGAATCCATTGTCCAGATCCAAATTTGAGTCTCGTTGTCCAACTTAAAATTAAAATTACTGAAAATACCAAAAAAAATGCAAAATGCAAAGGAAAAGAAAAAAATATGTCTAAACAAAAATCGGTTTTTGAAAACCTCTTTCTAAAAATATCTTTCTTTAAGAAAAACCCTTTTTAGAAAAAACCTGGTAAACGAGCCTTCCTCTTGAAAAATTATAAAATTAAAGGACCCCTTTTTAACTTTTTTTTTAGGGTTTCATTCTTTGTAAAAGAGTCGGATAGGGTTACGGCTTCTCCCCTCTCTCTCACTGAAACCCTCAGCCGATCGCCCCTCTCCATCGCCCTTCGGAAGCACCCATGTGCCTCCAACCACTTCTCAGCCTCCATCTCCCGTCCATCGTTAACAAACTCGCCCTCCTCTATCCATCGGCAACGGAAGCATCGTTCTGGATTCTTCCTCCTCTTCTTTAAGAAACGGCAAAGGAAAACCCGAAAGGATCGCTTTTTCACCTCCGCATTGCATCTTCTTCACCTTCAGCGATCCGCCTTCACCCCACCACGCTCCCGATTCCCCCTTCTTCTTCATTCTTTTTCATTTTTCTTCTCTTGATATCTACGGGTTTTTTTTTTTTCAAAGCAAGCCGAAGGAGGTCGGCTAACCCTACAAGGAGCTCAAGCAACCGCTTCTTCTCCAGCAACCAGCGAAGAAGTCTTCAGCCGATCAAGGAGGAAGCTTCCTCCTTAAAAAAAACCTCTGCAAGAGATCGACCATCCCTGCACTAACAAGAAGCCGACCATCTGAGCAGCGAGGCTATGATCGATCGAATCCTTCAATAGCTCAAATCAATCCTGCAAAAAAAAAAAAAATCATGGTAAGAATCATCCCTTCCGTTTTCTAAATCTTATCTTCGGTTCTTTCTCTCTTAACGCAACTGTCGTAGTGTCGGATTGCTTATTGCAAAATCGACCTATGTACATGCAACATCAACGAAATGTGTACATTCCAACATTTTCTATCTCGTCTTTGCAATTTATCTCTGATTTTATTGCTTTAAATACCCGCTTACGCCATTACACATCGGATTCAATGATTGCTTATCAGTTTTTTTCCTTATTTTGTTCTTCTCCATCGGTAGTGAAGTTATTTCGTAAATCCTTATCTGTATTTTTCTTTACAGTGTCCTATTTTGAAATATTTATGCTACGTGGTTTATCTCTTGTGTATTCGAGCATTCCTTGTTTCATTATCATCAGATTATCGATTATCTGCCTCTAATAACTTGTTTATTGCATTCATCTAATGACTTTTCGTAATTCGTAGGGTGTTCTGTCTCATTTTAAACATCTCATTCCATCTATATTACATTCATTTTATTATTTAGGGGCTGAATCATATTCATCTAACAATTTTTTTTTAATTTGTGGTTGATGGGTAACCATTGATTGGGTTTTGGAATTATTTCTTTCATCCAATCGATATTTTCATTTATTTTTCAAAAGATTTTCAATATGCATTTTATCTCTAGCTCATTCCCAAGCATCGACTGTGCTATCATGTTCATAGACTCAAATGTTGTATCTAACTTTAGATCTGTTTTGGTTTGTTGCTCTGTACATTCCCCTTTTGTTATATTATGCCTGCCTCTTTTAGATTCAAGGCAACTCGATTTCATCATGATTCATGTTCCTTACTAATGTTTTGCAAACTCCATTTATTGCATGCTCCTTCGTTGCATCTTATATCATTCTGCTAATTATCATCCATGTAACATCCTTTAATCTGATGTGTTTTCCTTTGATCCGGCAATCCATCAGTAACAATGCCACATTTTATTTAGCGTCCTTGATAAGGCTATATACATTTGCTGATATCGCTGTGATTATTGGTGTAATCTATCATATCACTGATTTTTTTTTAATATCGGCCACCGGGATATCCCACTTCACTGTGTCTCATCCCCATAGTATCCCAACATTTCACTCCTGGTGACTCCAATCAATAGGGGGACTCATCTTGATGAACTCTCCTGAAGATGCAAGAAAGAAAGTTAATCCTCTCAGTTTTTAGCAGGGGATTTGCTTGTGAGCATCGTGGATCCCTTGAAGGAATCGTCTCTTGTCACCGGCAAGAGTAGTCTTGCCCGTTTTGGTTGAGAACCATCCTACAGGTAAATTCCCCTATCATGTTTCTGATAATGGTGCTGCAACGCTGACCTTTGAAGCATTAACAGAGACACCATAGTCTACAGGAAAACCTTGGACATTGAAATAGCATTTGTGCAGAAAACTAATCATCCAAAAGGATGAGGCCTTTAACAAAACATTACCGATCTGCCCAGGTTTTCACCAGAGGAGCTCCCTCAGGGAAGGAATAGCTTATCTTGTTCTTTTTTTTTTTAGGAGTGCTTGAGGAGCATCGAATACTGATGAATCCCTTTGGTAGAAATAGCTTTGAGTCACCTATCTAAGTTTGTAATCTGGCAGGTTATCGGTGATGGAAGCAAATGGAGTGGTTCCTCCTCTAAGTCTTGACGCAAGATTCAGTCTCAAGAAGGAAAATCATGGTTTTAGTGCAAACTTTCAGGCATTTGGCCTTACAAGGAGGATTTCATGGGAAACGACCAGATAATAACATCCAGGCTTGAAATTTGAAACAGTAGCCTTATAGATTGCCTTAACCGAACCACTGGGTGTGTTGCTACGACATTCATTGGGCATAACCCTTGTTTGTTGTCCTAACTGTGGGTTTTGGTCTGTGTTGATCATAAATGTCTCTTGCTCTATCTCTCAAGGGCTTAAAGGGGGAAATAACACTTCCCCTAGAAGAAGTTACCTACTGATCTGTTAATAAATTTTTTTTTTACTTCATTACTGAAAACGCTAATTCTTGTTATATTCGCTAGGAGGAGCTAAGAGTTCCTAGTATTCGGTCTTCGAAGGCTCCAGGTACTTTCTTTTCTTTTTTTTACAGTATTACTTTTCACCATTTGCCAATGACCACTCCTACTACAGTAGCATGCCAAAGCACCAGCTGCATTTACATCACTTGTCGTACCCCTTATGTTTCCAGTTCATTCCCTGCATTACAAGTGCCCTATCTTTATTAGAAATGAACACTATAAGAGCATTATATATATATATATATATATATATATATATATATATATATATATATATATATATATATATATATATATATATATATATTTTGCACTTGCATAGATGTAACATATTAGGCATACCTTTTATCTGCAAAAGTCATGAACATTGATCCCCTTTTATTTCAATTTTACCTTGTGACCATTTTCAACAAAATGACACACCCCTGTATAAAATATCTATGGCGATCTCTTGTGCATTCCTGCAGTACAACCTACCAGCGCACTTTCCTTCATCGTTAGTCATCCTTTGAGCTATGGTTTCCTGTGCAGCAGCCCAATGGGCTATTGTAATATCCCAACTTTGGGGTAAAGTGGATCTCACCACAACAGGGTCTCACATGAACCCTGTTTCTCCACAACAGCCTTTCCAGCCGGTATTTCTTCCAGCCACTAGAGTTCGCAACCCAGAGGTAGTAAAAGCAATCCGAGCTCCAATGCCCATATTATTTGTCATCATTTCCCTTGTCACCCATCACTACATTCATCACATTTTTTTAAGCTTATTCCACTAAATTATGAACCACATAGGTCATCTTCTATTGCACTTTAATATATCTGCAACACTGTATTGCATCCTATCTACACTTCAGCACTCACATACAACCTGCATTTCCACAATGTTATCGTCGCAAAATTTTTCCCGTCATCCCTTCCTTGCGGAAGAGAGAGGAAAATGCTTTCGCGATTCAAACTTGACTGGATTTTGGAAATTGTTTTGAAATACTCGCCTCCATTTTAAAAATTGCAGGAAAATCCATGGGATGGGGCTCGACCTGTCGGTACGAGGTTCGACTGTTCATGCCGCCTTTAACAGGGGTAATCAAACCAAGGACCAAAATTGTGCTTGACTTAGTTAAATCATCGAAATTGTGTTCTATCCTAAATGCACAGAGAATTCAGGCATGTGCTATGAGATTTTGGAAAATGGAAGTAGGAAAAACATGATGTATGCTTGAAAAATATTTGGAGTTGAAAGATATTTCTCAAGGAAAAGGTGAAAGTCAATTTCTCAGAAAACTCAGATGAAGAAGATTTGAAATCTCGAGAAAGTTCATAAAGATGTGGGAAAATCATGAATTGATGAAAATCCTGAGAAAATGGAAAGAATTCTTGAGAAAAGGGTAAACATTTGAAGGGAAAATGCTTGTCAGGAAAAGCTTCAAGTTTTGAAAGCTTTCTTTGGAAAATGATTGAAATTCATTGGAAAATTCTTTAGAGAAGGGAAATTGAAACTCGGGAAACTGAAATCCTGAGAATCTTAGCCTTGAAACACTTAGAAATTGATTTTGATCTTTGAGAAAGGTGAGAGACTTCTTTTAAAATCTTGAGAAAATAACCTTTTTCCATGGAAAACTGTGGAAAAACTTGACTTGGGAAAACCGATTTTGAAAAATTTTCAGAGTTTCTTGAGAAATCGATTTCTTGAGAATGAAATTTTTTTAAGAAAATAATGAGAAAATCAATGATTTCATGATGCAAATGATATGAGTGAATGAATGCACTTTGAAAAGATTTTCTAAGAAACTTGTTGGAAAAATGTGTATTAAGTCAAAATAAATCCTTCACATATTCTGACTGTGGCCATGAATATGTTCAGATTTTATTTGATTTAATTCACAATATTCTGAAAAAAAATTGGAAATATGATGTGCATTTTAAGATAGCCTAAGAGTGTAGGCTCAATGTGACTGGTAGAAAGATGATGGATCTGGGTCTCGTCCATATTCCGACTAGGGCCGTAAATATGGGCTCCACCGAGTTCATCAACTCTCTAAAAGTTGGTGCACGTGCCATTCGTGTTCGTCCACAGTGAATTTTCCAAAATTGAGATATATGCATCATAGAATCAGGATATTACTGAAATCAAACTATATGACATGCAGCCTAATCTAAGCAGTAAAAGTAAATATTATTCCAAATTTGATTATTACATCTTTGACATAATTCAAAATGAAACAAAATGGTATAAAAGAATCGGCATCCTCCAGGTTATCCTGCAAATTGAGAGTTAATACAAGATACCCGAGGAAATGGGTATGTATATGCAATATGTACAACGAAGATATGCATGGTTATATCTAAATGCTTGAATTCACGAAGATGACATGTGATAATGAAATGTATATACAAAAAAAAGAGAAAAAAATATATATATATATATGTGATAACAAGGGTATATGAGGGGATCTATATATATATATACAAGTATATATCTATATATATCTATATATATACATATATATACAAGTATATATCTATATATATACATATATATATACACATATATGTATACATATAGGTAGATATACATAGATATACATAGATATAGATATACCTATAATGAGAAATATACATATTAATAGAAATTCCATATAATGGGTAAAATCAGAAAATATATGTATATACAGTTTCTGTAAGTGATTTTACACAGCCGTATTTCTCAAATCACAAGATAATTTTCAATAAAAATGGGTATGGAGCTTCTCTATATATCAATAACCAAACATGTAAAAGATGGTATAGAGATCATGAATGGATATGGATATATCCGTTCATGAAGGTGGCTGTTTATCAAAACTGAGTATCTACAGCAGAAAAGATGAATCTAGCATATACTATGTAGTGGAAGGAATATAGGTGGTTGCTACAATAATCAGAAGATGCAAAAAAAAAAACGAATTTGCAGTCATAACACAATGAGACACTTATTATACAGACATAACTTGCAGGGGCTACACATTAGCTTACTATAACTGTGTTATACACAGTATAACATAGATACAGGTGATGGTGTTGTGCTTAGTGTAAGGTACCTAGGTAATAGCAGAGTATACAAAGTGAGTTATCTCACTGTCAGCGCCTAAGTGCCAGAACATGATATTTTGAAATTGATTTTACACGTCCAAGTGGACTGCATAGTGTTGCCTACGCCATACTGGACCAAACAGAATCAAGAAGCACCGATTTAATATTATGGTCTGTGTACTTAAGAAAGGCAAACCAAAGTGTATGGCTCCGGACTATCCTACACCAGAATTCCTGGAAAACAAAGAACGTAATGACACTGACGATGAACTAGTGTTGAGCCATGCTTTTACCATGAGTTCCTCTACGGTGTAATACCATTCAAAACTGAGAGCCAAACGGATGCTGTCAAACCAAATCAGTTGCTTATTCTCTCTTATGAAGCAGCTGGAATCAAATGGAACATCAGAATTTAAACAGATGCTCATTACATTCATCAGCATCAGCACATTGTGAGATTTCAGATCTACGTTAACATTCGGAAACGCGTAACAAATCATAAAACGCTCAACTCTTTCCATTTTGAGACATACAAGACATACGAAATCTTCTAAAAAAAGAATTGTAAAACCATGAAACAGAAGGCTATATGTACTGAAACATGGTTGACGCAGGGGAATATAAGGAATAATACACTAGATTTAAATGTGGTGCTCTGGTTAAGAGCACACTTTTCTTAAGGATGAGCCTTATCGGCTATCACGGTATCCTCCAATCTACAGACACTTTCAGCAGAAAAAAAAAAATCGCCTGACATGAAAAGGGGGTTTGTAACCAGGTTTTAAACAAGAAAACCATGAGAAAGTTGTCATAAGTAACACCTAAAACCTCAAATATTGCATTTTTGCAACGGACTGAAGGTAGAAAAATTTTGATAAAATGATCTTTTTCAATGATAAAGCACAGGTGTATGACAGTATGAGTCAGACGAGCATAAGAACATTATGAAAAAATTATTTGGAATTGTTCATAATGCTGGATCAAATCACACAAAAATTTTAGGGAAAGCACATAAACAAAAAACGATGAAAGAACACAATCATCTGATGAAATTCAGACTGAGTTGAGAACATCATTGAACGATGTCCTCAATTCTTGATACCTTGGACAACCAGACTGCAAAATACATCAATTGTTGAAGCGAATTTGTAGGAAAATGTGATATAAATACGATTTCTACTTTACAAAAAAAAAATGGGTGTATAAGGTTTTTACCTTGTATTCAGCCGAGATGACAAGGTCCCTTCCCGTTGAAGGTGCTGCAGAGGATCATTTATATCGACTAAAGCTTCTAAAGGCCAACTGTTGAAGATGTTGAACCCTTTGCAAAATGATGGAAGACAGGAGGGAGTCGATCGTGATGCTAGGAGGCAGGGAAAGCTGTGGGTCTCCCCTTTTGCTCTTGCTGGCTGAGGGGAGGGTTGCGAATGTATAGGGGAGAAGAGTCGTCCGGTTTGGCCTCCTGCTAGCCAAAGGGGGAAGCCGTGAAGAAGGAGGCGCTGAAGAGTTTAGAAACACATACCAGGTCCCCTTTTTCGGGTGGCCTAACCTTCACTTTTAAAAGAATTGTCCGCCCTTTCAGCCCAAAGCTCGGGCCCTTTGAAATCCGTTGTGAAAGGTTTTGATAGACTTTAAAAAAAACTAATTTTTGAAAACTTTCAAAATGTCGCCATTTGAAAAAAGGGGGGGGGGGGGCTCCTTTTCTCCAGAAGTATATTTAAAAAAAAAAAAAACTTAGGTAAAGTGAAGTTTTGGTAGGGTTTTCACGGTGGCTCCATTTGGGGCTGAAAATTAATAAAGTAATAATAAAAAAATGAGTAAAAAAATGGATTTTGTTTTGGTGGTGCCACGTCAACCGATTTTGAAAACGTTTTCAGATAAAAAATAAAATTTTGCTTTTCTCGGCAAGGAACCTTAGTGGGGCGCCACCTACGTGGGCCCACTAAATATTTTATTAAAATTGAGTTAAAAACAAGGTTTTGTAAATCGGTGCCACTTTCGAGTGGGCACTGTTTTGAAAATAGGAAAGATTTTTGAGAATTCGAGTGTGACCCCACCTCGAGGCAGGTCTCACATCACTTATTTGAAATAAAAGCCGAATGATATATTTTGGAATTTTCACAATAATAGGCTAGTTTTGGAAAACACAAAGTGAATTTTGGTTTGATTTCAAAACTTAAAAAAAATGGTTCTTCAGGGCAAAATTTTGAAAGAAGTAGGGAAATTCGGAGCCTTTTTGTAAAAAATTGAAATAAGGTCTTATGCACTTTGAAATTGTGTCCCCCTCTTTTCAACTGTCGAAATTTTGAAAATGTCAAAACCATCCAGATTGTTTTCTTGAGAAAAACTTTTCGTAATTCGGGGTCCTGGGGGTAAAATGGGAAGAATTGATAATTTTGAAAACCCAGGGTTTTAGAATCTATTTTGAAAAGTTTAGAAATCAAATCTGGATTTACAACTTTGAAAATCAGGAGTTCCGGATCTTGAAATGACATGTTGTGCAGTGAAATGATATGGAATGCTCATGCGATGTTATGCAAAGACATGTCCTACAAAGCTGCCACTCTGAATTTGAATTTGAAAGTTCTGACTTCTGGTTAAGCATGAGATTTTGAAGATTTGCAATTTGAAGGTGTCTCTGAGTCTAAATAGAGAAGTTTTGAGACTCGAGAATGGCATTTAGGACTTTCTGCAAGGTTCAATCTTGGAAAATGACCATTTTGCCCTTCATGGGTTCCGGAGAACCGAAATGTGGTGATTGAGGGCGATGTCAGGGAGGTGAGTGAAAAATTGGGGTGTTTACAGATGCCCCTCTTTGCTACTAAGCCGGCTCATGGCCGAGCTTAGTGGCAAAGAAAAACACACCAAATTTGGGCTATATATAAAAAAATGCCCCAGTTAGAAGGATCTGACTAGGTATGAAGAAATTAGCCCGAGGAAGATGGTGGATATGGAAGTGAAAAATGGAGAGAAAAGACTCACTCTGTGAGAGTGAAATTCAGGTTTATGCCCTTAACCTGGATGGGACAGAAATACCTCGTATGGAACGAAGCTCAGGTTTGACCCTTAATCTGATTGGGGAATGAAATATCTTATTGAAATGAGACTCAGGTTTGTACCCTTAACCTGATCGGGCGAAAAATGAAATACCTCTTTGATTGAGGCTCAGGTTTATACCCTTATCTTGATCGGGCGGAAAATGGAATACCTCATCAACGGAGGCTCAGGTTTGTACCCTTATCCTGATTGGGCGGAAAATGAATGGAATCTTCGAAGGAAGAGACCATGATGGAACCTTCGGATCTTGCACAATAAATCCGACAGGGGTTTTGCAAAAGAAAGGAAAATGGGGTCCCTAAAGCTTGAAAAGGGGTTGATCTTAGGCGTCTCATTGCTGAGACTAAAATCAGCTTTTGAAATTGCCTTTTGCGAGAAATGATTGGTGGTTCGACCTCGAACCGAAATGGGACTATCTATGGTGGGACAGTGGGGACACAGGGAAGTGTGCAAATCTGAGAGTTCATGCTCTCAAAGAAGGGAAAGAATCAAGTCCTTAAGAGGGATTTTAAAATTGGTGTCAGGATGTATCAAGCTCTCACTCCATGTCAGGATAGCTAGAAAATATTGTCAAAATATTGAGAATTCTGTTGTTGATTCAAAGTTTTTGAAAATGATACGCATTGTTGCAAAGATATTCTTTCTTTTCTACCTGAAGCGTTACCTCCAAACAAGGTTCACTTCGTAGAGTCGAGACTTGAAATCCAAATTGCTTGCAATTGACCTTCTTCTAGGAGGTTATCAATTTCCTTGATATGAACAAGAAAGAGAATTTGATATTGTGAAAGTAGTTGATGAAAGAGTATTGATAATAGAATTTCATAAATTTAAAGAAGATTCTTAATAGATTTGGCAGTTTGATATCCTAAGAGCTTCTCTCCTGATAATCTTTCTGCACTCTTTCAGTTCTTTGGTGTTTTGGCTATATTCTCCTTCATTTTGGAGATGTTCTGATTTTTTCTCTCTTTCTTTTTCCTCTCTTTCTCTCTTTTGGAAGGGTATATCACAAACTCCTTCAACTTGGAGATGTTTCGATCCTTCTTGGACGATGTTGGCTCATGGGTTAGAAATCTTTGGAAGATAGCTGAAATTAAATATCTTTTAGGGATTGTCGAGAGGTTCATCGCATCTACCTTCATCTCGACAGTGATTTGGACTTTCTCTGGAAGGATCTGTCACAAACTCCGTCATCTTGGAGATGTTTCAAATCTTCTTTGGCCCCGAGGATCAACTCGCTTAATTCGCCTTCATCTTGACGACAAGTGAGAGATCCCTTTTGCGGATATTTAATTGCAGCTTAGGTGGTTTTGAGGAGATAGGGCTTGGATGAATTCTCTATTTTCTAGCGCTTAGGATATTTTCACTGCCTCATTTTTGCAAGAATAGTCTTTAAAGATATGTCATTGACTGCGATCAATATCAATCATCTATGGCTTTGCAAAACATTGAATCTTCTTTTCTGGCCATATTGAGGATTTATCCTTCATCCTTTTGGTTGGCCAATAAAAAGAATTTTAAATTTGAATCTCTTTTCGCAAAAGCTTCACTCTTTTGGAAGTAATGCTAAAGGTAAACTGAGGTAAGAATTTGTGTAATAAAGTTTTGAAATCAACAAGTAATTAATTGATAAATTGACAAAATATTCTTGAAATCCTTGGTGAAAGAGAGCACTTGATGTCCGGCTTAACGTATCGGTGACAAAAATTATCCTCTTCTTTCCCCAAAGAAGGCGACTATCAGTTCACTGGGAACAATATCAGTTCAATTAAGAATGACCATCGGTTCACTGGGAACAATATCAGTTCAATTAAGAACAACCATCGCTGGGAATAATATCAGTTCAATTAAGAACGATCATCGGTTCGCTGGGAACTATATCAGTTTAATGAAGAACGACTATCAGTTCACAGGGAACAATATCAGTTCAATGAAGAACGACCATCAGTTCGCTTGGAACACTATCAGTTTGATGAAGAACGACTATCAGTTCACTTGAAAACACTATCAGTTCAATGAAGAACGACTATCAGTTCACTTGGAAACACTATCAGTTCAATGAAGAACGACTATCAGTTCACTTGGAACACTATCAGTTCAATGAAGAACGACTATCAGTTCACTTGGAAACACTATCAGTTCAATGAAGAACGACTATTAGTTCACTTGGAACACTATCAGTTCAATAAAGAACGACTATCAGTTCACTTGGAACACTATCAGTTCAATGAAGAACGACTATCAGTTCACTTAGAACACTATCAGTTCAATGAAGAACGACTATCAGTTCACTTGGGAACACTATCAGTTCAATGAAGAACGACTATCAGTTCACTTGGAACACTATCAGTTCAATGAAGAACGACTATCAGTTCGCTTGGAACACTATCAGTTCAATGAAGAACGACTATCAGTTCGCTTGGAACACTATCAGTTCAATGAAGAACGACTATCAGTTCACTTGGAACACTATCAGTTCAATGAAGAACAGGGACCATTATAAAGAGTTGGATCGCTTCTATGAATGGTTTCAGGATTATTCCCTTATCCTGAACAGGAAATAAAAATCGGATGACCTGGCGGTCGAAATTGAGAATTTTGGTAATTTGAAAATTAGAAATTGGGTGACCCGGAGGTCGAAATTGAAGAAATGAATGACCCAAGGATTTGAATTGGAATTGGTGGGCAAAATATCAAATTTGAGAAATCGACTGACCCTTGGATCAATGCAGAAGAATGAATGGCTCAAGTCAGAGCTCAAATAAAGTAAAGAGATCACGAGTCAGAACCCGGATCAACAAAGGAAAATAAAGAGCTCGGGTCAGAGCTCGAATGAATAGAGAGATCTCGAGTCGAAACCCAGATCAACAAAAGAAAATAAAAAGCTCGAGTCAAGGCTCGAGTAAATAAAGAGATCTCGAGTCGAAACCTGGATCAACAAAAGAAAAATGAAGAGCTCGAGTCAAGGCTCGAGTAATTAAAGAGATCTCGAGTCGGAAACCGGATCAACAAAAGAAAAATAAAGAGCTCGAATGAATAAAGAGATCTCAAGTCGGAACCCGGATCAACAGAAGATAATGAAGAGCTCGAATCTGAGCTCGAAGAGATCTCGAGTCGGAACCCGGATCAACAGAAGATGATGAAGAGCTCGAATCTGAGCTCGAATGAATAAAGAGATCTCGAGTCAGAACCCGGATCAACAAAAGATGAAGAGCCCGAATCTGAGCTCGATCAAGGTATAGAGATCACGAGTCGGAACTTGGATCAACAAAAGAAAGATATGGACCAACTTGAAAGTTGGAGTTTGAAAGAAAGCTGAATCGGAATTCAGATCTTCAGAGGAGAACCCAGTTAGGGGAACACAATTTTGCAAATTGTTAATGCGGGAACTGGATTTTTGAAAAGAGGATCCTATTCAGAGATTGTAGACTAGAGTCAGAGATTGATGATTAAGATGGGAAATCATTCATAGTCTCAGGATTTATCCCTTATCCTGAATGGGAATTGGAATTGGGTGCATAGTTAATGCAAATGCAATGCACATGCACATGAAATGCAAATGAAGTGCAAATGAATGCAAATGAGTGCATATATATGAAAAATGAGAGAATGGTTTATCCTGCCTGCATACAGGATGTTTTGAGGTAAAGATAAATTTTCAAAAAAATGCCCCAGTGTAACTATGGAGAAAATTTTGAATAAAAGAAGGATAATTGATGAATAAGGCGACAAGCTTCTTGACTGATAGATGTCCTCAAGATCATTCCTCACAAGAGAGACATTATGAAAAAGAAGAGGAAGTAAATAAGATGGCTCCAAGCTATTGAAAAAAATTTGATGACTTTATTGATGCTTTAAAATCAAGGAAAGAGAATGGAATTACATTATTCTTTTGAAAAAGCAAGATGGGAAATTGTTGGCATTGTCATCTTCTTGAATGATTGTAGGAAAAATCTTTGTCAGGATGACTAGTCCTCCTTTTCATCTTCAACGAGGAGCTTCTTGTCAATGCAGTCTTGAACAATGTTTTTAAGGACGAAGCAGTTTTCTGTATCGTGCCCTACTGCTCAATGAAACTTACAAAACTGTTCTTTGAATCTGCCCATAATTGTTGGAGGATCAACGGCTTTAGGCAATCGGACAAGGTCTTTCTCAAGCATATACTCGAGGATACTCTCGAGTGTCTGATCAAGAGGGGTGAATTCTTGATCAGTTCTCCAGTCTTTGCGCTTTGATTTTTCCTGATCTTTCTTTTGATGCTGAGGGCTGGATTGGAGAGGTTTATCACTGTTGATGTCCTTCCCTTTTTGCCTTTTGATTCTCTCCAAACTGTTGTCATGATCATTCTTGCTATTATTGAAAGATTTGGCTGAAAAAGTGAAGTGAGACTTTTTCTTTTGTTCACCTTGAGGGTTATTCTTGGAAAATGTGAAGCCTTCATAGACTCCATTCTCTACGCTTAGCTCGAGCCATTCTGCTCGCTCAATGACTTCAATGAAAGATTTGGAGGGTGAGGTAGAGATTAATCCTCTGAGAGGTTGCGAAAAATTGTTGAGGATCAGGGATAAAGCATGTCTTTCTGATATAGGATCCCTCATTTTGTTGCAGGTCTCTCTCCATCTGCGAATGAAGTCCCTTGCCTTTTCATTTTCATTCTGCCTTAGATTGCAGAGATGGCTCAATGTAGGAAGCGCCTCTATGTTGAACAAGAAGCATTCAATAAACAGATTTACGACTTTATCGAACTCCTTGAGCTCAATTGGGTTGATATGCTCAGCATACCACTTAGCTGCAACTCCTTCCAAGCTGCGGGGAAAGCATAAGAACAGTGCTCTGTTGTCTCTTTTGAACCGAGAGCATTCTGCAAAGAAAGTGGCGAGATGAGCTTTCGGGTCGCCAGAACCGTCGAATTTGATGAATTTTCGGGGAAGATTTTCCAGATCATCATCCCCTTTTAGGCCGTCATAGAAGTCCTCGCCGGTGAAGACTTTCTTGCCCTTGTCGCGGGCTTGCAGATCTTTTACCACTCTGGCCATTTCCCTGAATTGTGTCTGCAGGGGCTCTTCTGCGACCTGACTTTTTGATTTTTGACTCCTCCTTTGGCCACGTTTCTGAAATGCCGGGGGCACCTCATATTCTTCATCGGTATCATCTTCGTCTGAAGTATCTTGAACATTCTCCTTAGAGGACTTGGTTGACCTCTTGGCCACACGATCTCTAATTCTCTGACTGAATGGGTTTTTGTCTGAGCTGGTGCCAGCCTGCTCACTCATCATCCTCTTCATCATTTTCTGAAACATCGCATACATCTGAGGGTCGATACCGTCATCTTCTGGCTGCTCTTGGTCTTTGTCTGAACTTGGCGAATTCATCTCTCCTTCTAAAGCTGAGGAGTAGATAATACGCTGAATTGGTGTGGTCTTCTTCCCTGACCTTGTCTGAACCATCAAATGTTGCGAAGGCTCTCTGCAGGATAAAGTCTTGATTAGACTCTGAGGAAATTTTTGGATTGGGAAGAAAATTATATGGTGGACAATTGGAAGAATATCCCATTACTAGGGATGGAGTCGCCGCTGAAATCACGACAATTGTGTTGTCATTCTTTGTAAGAGAAATAACAACGGAAAATGTGCCTTGTTACCTAGGCGAGGTCATCAACCATGAGCAAAAACACCATTTTGAAGAAAAGAGATATCTCTTGGAAAACAATCCGCAAACGGATTTAGAATAAGGAGAAGGCAAGTGGGTAAACAATTTCCACCGCAATAATCAAGGTATGCACGAGGACAATAAGGTGAAGAATTTTTGCAAATAGACAAAAGAATTGAAAATCCAATGAGAAAACATATGATTTTGGAAAATTGCAGGCAGGATGAAAATGCAGCTGGAAATTCGAGATCCAGTAGAACGGAAGAGTGGAAAATCACCTGGAGTTTTGAAAGAAATTGGATATTTGAGAAAATCATCCAGGGTTTGAGAAAATAAAGGAAAAGGTAAAAATGTGGATATTTGAAAATATTTTTGTGGAAAATAGGAAAGAAATAAAGGCAGCATACGAACAATCATATCCTGCATAAACATTTATGCACATTCAGCACTCCCTAAAAGGCTGACTCTAGATGCATTATTTTGAAAACAGTTGTAGGACCCTAATCCTAACTCTAGGTTCGGATCATCTTTGTCCAATCCAGTTATGCCGATATACCCGAATCGAAATCCAAGGTACGTGGCATATAATTTCAACTCCGGTTCTAAGGTAAGGTTTTCCAACATCCTTGAGCGTCTACCGATATACTTCGGACTGTGGCCCGCGGTACGTGGTAGAGGGGTGTTAACCCAAATAATTGGCCCAGTTGTGAGGCTCTATCCCGAACTAGGGTTATGGAAGAGAGCCCAACAACGTGAAGACCAGGTAATGATAGGTAATGGAGTTTTGAAAAAATGATCACATGCAAGAAATAGAGGGCTCTAAATCCTAGAGAGATAGATTTTGAAAACTTTGAAGAAGCATACATTGTTTGCATTCAGATCCTAAATTGAGGAGAGTCATGTTTAGACCTAAGTCTATGTGAGCATGAAAATATCTCCTCAATCTGGTCCTACCAAACCATCCTTAGTCTATATGCAGTCAATGTCAGCTAGGTCAGAATCTAGGCTCCTAGGTTCGCATGATATCAAAAGTAAAGGAGCTGACATTTCTGGAACATAATTTTGATAATTGAACTAAGTCAAACACAATTTAAGTTAGACAAGAACAGGTCCCATCACGGTCGCCAAACCTGTTATCGTCGCAAAATTTTTCCCGTCTTCCCTTCCTTGCGGAAGAGAGAGGGAAATGCTTTCGCGATTCAAACTTGACCGGATTTTGGAAATTGTTTTGAAATACTCGCCTCCATTTTAAAAATTGTGAGAAAATCCATGGGATGGGGCTCGACCTGTCGGTACGAGGTTCGATCGTTCCTGCCGCCTTTAACAGGGGTAATCGAACCAAGCACCAAAATTGTGTTCTATCCTAAATGCACAGAGAATTCAGGCATGTGCTATGAGATTTTGGAAAATGGAAGTAGGAAAAACATGATGTACGCTTGAAAAATATTTGGAGTTGAAAGATATTTCTCAGGGAAAAGGTGAAAGTCAATTTCTCAGGAAACTCAGATGAAGAAGATTTAAAATCTCGAGAAAGTTCATAAAGATGTGGGAAAATCATGAATGGATGAAAATCCTGAGAAAATGGAAAGAATTCTTGAGAAAAGGGTAAACATTTGAAGGGAAAATGCTTGTTAGGAAAAGCTTCAAGTTTTGAAAGCTTTCTTTGGAAAATGATTGAAATTCATTGGAAAATTCTTTAGAGAGGGGGAATTGAAACTCGGGAAACTGAAATCCTGAGAATCTTAGCCTTGAAACACTTGGAAATTGATTTTGATCTTTGAGAAAGGTGAGAGACTTCTTTTAAAATCTTGAGAAAATAACCTTTTTCCATGGAAAACTGTGGAAAAATGTGACTTGGGAAAACCGATTTTGAAAAATTTTCAGAGTTTCTTGAGAAATCGATTTCGTGAGAATAAAATTTTCTTAAGAAAATAATGAGAAAATCAATGATTTCATGATGCAAATGATATGAGTGAATGAATGCACTTTGAAAAGATTTTCTGAGAAACTTGTTGGAAAAATGTGTATTAAGTCAAAATAAATCCTTCACATATTCTGACTGTGGCCATGAATATGTTCAGATTTTATTTGATTTAATTCACAATATTCTGAAAAAAAATTGGAAATATGATGTGCATTATAAGATAGCCTAAGAGTGTAGGCTCAATGTGACTGGTAGAAAGATGATGGATCTGGGTCTCGTCCATATTCCGACTAGGGCCGTAAATATGGGCTCCACCAAGTTCATCAACTCTCTAAAAGTTGGTGCACGTGCCATTCGTGTTCGTCCACAGTGAATTTTCCAAAATTGAGATATATGCATCACAGAATCAGGATATTACTGAAATCAAACTATATGACATGCAGCCTAATCTAAGCAGTAAAAGTAATTATTATTCCAAATTTGATTATTACATCTTTGACATAATTCAAAATGAAACAAAATGGTATAAAAGAATCGGCATCCTCCAGGTTATCCTGCAAAATGAGAGTTAATACAAGATACCCGAGTTTTCACCAGAGGAGCTCCCTCAGGGAAGGAATAGCTTATCTTGTTCTTTTTTTTTTTAGGAGTGCTTGAGGAGCATCGAATACTGATGAATCCCTTTGGTAGAAATAGCTTTGAGTCACCTATCTAAGTTTGTAATCTGGCAGGTTATCGGTGATGGAAGCAAATGGAGTGGTTCCTCCTCTAAGTCTTGACGCAAGATTCAGTCTCAAGAAGGAAAATCATGGTTTTAGTGCAAACTTTCAGGCATTTGGCCTTACAAGGAGGATTTCATGGGAAACGACCAGATAATAACATCCAGGCTTGAAATTTGAAACAGTAGCCTTATAGATTGCCTTAACCGAACCACTGGGTGTGTTCCTACGACATTCATTGGGCATAACCCTTGTTTGTTGTCCTAACTGTGGGTTTTGGTCTGTGTTGATCATAAATGTCTCTTGCTCTATCTCTCAAGGGCTTAAAGGGGGAAATAACACTTCCCCTAGAAGAAGTTACCTACTGATCTGTTAATAAATATTTTTTTTACTTCATTACTGAAAACGCTAATTCTTGTTATATTCGCCAGGAGGAGCTAAGAGTTCCTAGTATTCGGTCTTCGAAGGCTCCAGGTACTTTCTTTTCTTTTTTTTACAGTATTACTTTTCACCATTTGCCAATGACCACTCCTACTACAGTAGCATGCCAAAGCACCAGCTGCATTTACATCACTTGTCGTACCCCTTATGTTTCCAGTTCATTCCCTGCATTACAAGTGCCCTATCTTTATTAGAAATGAACACTGTAAGAGCATTATATATATATATATATATATATATATATATATATATATATATATATATATATATATATATATATATATATATATATATATATATTTTGCACTTGCATAGATGTAACATATTAGGCATACCTTTTATCTGCAAAAGTCATGAACATTGATCCCCTTTTATTTCAATTTTACCTTGTGACCATTTTCAACAAAATGACACACGCCTGTACAAAATATCTATGGCGATCTCTTGTGCATTCCTGCAGTACAACCTACCAGCGCACTTTCCTTCATCGTTAGTCATCCTTTGAGCTATGGTTTCCTGTGCAGCAGCCCAATGGGCTATTGTAATATCCCAACTTTGGGGTAAAGTGGATCTCACCACAACAGGGTCTGACATGAACCCTGTTTCTCCACAACAGCCTTTCCAGCCGGTATTTCTTCCAGCCACTAGAGTTCGCAACCCAGAGGTAGTAAAAGCAATCCGAGCTCCAATACCCATATTATTTGTCATCATTTCCCTTGTCACCCATCACTACATTCATCACATTTTTTTAAGCTTATTCCACTAAATTATGAACCACATAGGTCATCTTCTATTGCACTTTAATATACCTGCAACACTGTATTGCATCCTATCTACACTTCAGCACTCACATACAACCTGCATTTCCACAATGTTATCGTCGCAAAATTTTTCCCGTCTTCCCTTCCTTGCGGAAGAGAGAGGAAAATGCTTTCGCGATTCAAACTTGACTGGATTTTGGAAATTGTTTTGAAATACTCGCCTCCGTTTTAAAAATTACAGGAAAATCCATGGGATGGGGCTCGACCTGTCGGTACGAGGTTCGACTGTTCATGCCGCCTTTAACAGGGGTAATCGAACCAAGGACCAAAATTGTGCTTGACTTAGTTAAATCATCGAAATTGTGTTCTATCCTAAATGCACAGAGAATTCAGGCATGCGCTATGAGATTTTGGAAAATGGAAGTAGGAAAAACATGATGTATGCTTGAAAAATATTTGGAGTTGAAAGATATTTCTCAAGGAAAAGGTGAAAGTCAATTTCTCAGAAAACTCAGATGAAGAAGATTTGAAATCTCGAGAAAGTTCATAAAGATGTGGGAAAATCATGAATGGATGAAAATCCTGAGAAAATGGAAAGAATTCTTGAGAAAAGGGTAAACATTTGAAGGGAAAATGCTTGTCAGGAAAAGCTTCAAGTTTTGAAAGCTTTCTTTGGAAAATGATTGAAATTCATTGGAAAATTCTTTAGAGAAGGGAAATTGAAACTCGGGAAACTGAAATCCTGAGAATCTTAGCCTTGAAACACTTAGAAATTGATTTTGATCTTTGAGAAAGGTGAGAGACTTCTTTTAAAATCTTGAGAAAATAACCTTTTTCCATGGAAAACTGTGGAAAAACTTGACTTGGGAAAACCGATTTTGAAAAATTTTCAGAGTTTCTTGAGAAATCGATTTCTTGAGAATGAAATTTTTTTAAGAAAATAATGAGAAAATCAATGATTTCATGATGCAAATGATATGAGTGAATGAATGCACTTTGAAAAGATTTTCTAAGAAACTTGTTGGAAAAATGTGTATTAAGTCAAAATAAATCCTTCACATATTCTGACTGTGGCCATGAATATGTTCAGATTTTATTTGATTTAATTCACAATATTCTGAAAAAAAATTGGAAATATGATGTGCATTTTAAGATAGCCTAAGAGTGTAGGCTCAATGTGACTGGTAGAAAGATGATGGATATGGGTCTCGTCCATATTCCGACTAGGGCCGTAAATATGGGCTCCACCGAGTTCATCAACTCTCTAAAAGTTGGTGCACGTGCCATTCGTGTTCGTCCACAGTGAATTTTCCAAAATTGAGATATATGCATCATAGAATCAGGATATTACTGAAATCAAACTATATGACATGCAGCCTAATCTAAGCAGTAAAAGTAAATATTATTCCAAATTTGATTATTACATCTTTGACATAATTCAAAATGAAACAAAATGGTATAAAAGAATCGGCATCCTCCAGGTTATCCTGCAAAATGAGAGTTAATACAAGATACCCGAGGAAATGGGTATGTATATGCAATATGTACAACGAAGATATGCATGGTTATATCTAAATGCTTGAATTCACGAAGATGACATGTGATAATGAAATGTATATACAAAAAAAAGAGAAAATATATATATATATATATATATATGTGATAACAAGGGTATATGAGGGGATCTATATATATATATATACAAGTATATATCTATATATATCTATATATATATACATATATATACAAGTATATATCTATATATATACATATATATACACATATATGTATACATATAGGTAGATATACATAGATATACATAGATATAGATATACCTATAATGAGAAATATACATATTAATAGAAATTCCATATAATGGGTAAAATCAGAAAATATATGTATATACAGTTTCTGTAAGTGATTTTACACAGCCGTATTTCTTAAATCACAAGATAATTTTCAATAAAAATGGGTATGGAGCTTCTCTATATATCAATAACCAAACATGTAAAAGATGGTATAGAGATCATGAATGGATATGGATATATCCGTTCATGAAGGTGGCTGTTTATCAAAACTGAGTATCTACAGCAGAAAAGATGAATCTAGCATATACTATGTAGTGGAAGGAATATAGGTGGTTGCTACAATAATCAGAAGATGCAAAAAAAAAAAACGAATTTGCAGTCATAACACAATGAGACACTTATTATACAGACATAACTTGCAGGGGCTACACATTAGCTTACTATAACTGTGTTATACACAGTATAACATAGATACAGGTGATGGTGTTGTGCTTAGTGTAAGGTACCTAGGTAATAGCAGAGTATACAAAGTGAGTTATCTCACTGTCAGCGCCTAAGTGCCAGAACATGATATTTTGAAATTGATTTTACACGTCCAAGTGGACTGCATAGTGTTGCCTACGCCATACTGGACCAAACAGAATCAAGAAGCACCGATTTAATATTATGGTCTGTGTACTTAAGAAAGGCAAACCAAAGTGTATGGCTCTGGACTATCCTACACCAGAATTCCTGGAAAACAAAGAACGTAATGACACTGACGATGAACTAGTGTTGAGCCATGCTTTTACCATGAGTTCCTCTACGGTGTAATACCATTCAAAACTGAGAGCCAAACGGATGCTGTCAAACCAAATCAGTTGCTTATTCTCTCTTATGAAGCAGCTGGAATCAAATGGAACATCAGAATTTAAACAGATGCTCATTACATTCATCAGCATCAGCACATTGTGAGATTTCAGATCTACGTTAACATTCGGAAACGCGTAACAAATCATAAAACGCTCAACTCTTTCCATTTTGAGACATACAAGACATACGAAATCTTCTAAAAAAAAATTTGTAAAACCATGAAACAGAAGGTTATATGTACTGAAACATGGTTGACGCAAGGGAATATAAGGAATAATACACTAGATTTAAATGTGGTGCTCTGGTTAAGAGCACACTTTTCTTAAGGATGAGCCTTATCGGCTATCACGGTATCCTCCAATCTACAGACACTTTCAGCAGAAAAAAAAAATATATCGCCTGACATGAAAAGGGGGTTTGTAACCAGGTTTTAAACAAGAAAACCATAAGAAAGTTGTCATAAGTAACACCTAAAACCTCAAATATTGCATTTTTGCAACGGACTGAAGGTAGAAAATTTTTGATAAAACGATCTTTTTCAATGATAAAGCACAGGTGTATGACAGTATGAATCAGACGAGCATAAGAACATTATGAAAAAATTATTTGGAATTGTTCATAATGCTGGATCAAATCACACGAAAATTTTAGGGAAAGCACTAAAAAAAAACGATGAAAGAACACAATCATCTGATGAAATTCGGACTGAGTTGAGAACATCATTGAACGATGTCCTCAATTCTTGATACCTTGGACAACCAGACTGCAAAATACGTCAATTGCTTAAGCTAATTTGCAGGAAAATGTGATATAAATACGATTTCTACTTTACAAAAAAAAAAAAAAAAGGTGTATAAGGTTTTTACCTTGTATTCAGCCAATATGACAAGATCCCTTCCCGTTGAAGGTGTTGCAGAGGATCAATTATATTGACTAAAGCTTCTAAAGTCCAGCTGCTGAAGATGTTGAACCCTTTGCAAAATGATGGAAGACAGGAGGGAGTCGATCGTGATGCTAGGAGGCAGGGAAACCTGTGGGTTTCCCCTTTTGCTCCTGCTGGCTGAGGGGAGGGCTGCGAATGTAAAGGGGAGAAGAGCCGTCCGGTTTGGCCTCCTGCTAGCCAAAGGGGAAAGTCGTGAAGAGGGAGGCGCTAAAGAGTTTAGAAACACATACCAGGTCCCCTTTTTCGGGTGGCCTAACCTTCACTTTTAAAAGAATTGTCCGCCCTTTCAGCCCAAAGCTCGGGCCCTTTGAAATCCGTTGTGAAAGGTTTTGATAGACTTTAAAAAAAAACTAATTTTTGAAAACTTTCAAAATGTTGCCATTTGAAAAAAGGGGGGGGGGCTCCTTTTCTCCAGAAGTATATTTAAAAAAAAAACTTAGGTAAAGTGAAGTTTTGGTAGGGTTTTCATGGTGGCTCCATTTGGGGCTGAAAATTAATAAAGTAATAATAAAAAAAAATGAATAAAAAAATGGATTTTGTTTTGGTGTTGCCACCTCAATCGATTTTGAAAACTTTTTGAGATAAAAAATAAAATTTTGCTTTTCTCGGCAAGGAGCCTTAGTGGGGCGCCACCTACGTGGGTCCACTAAATATTTTATTAAAATTGAGTTAAAAACAAGGTTTTGTAAATCGGTGCCACTTTCGAGTGGGCACTATTTTGAAAATAGGAAAGATTTTTGAGAATTCGAGTGTGACCCCACCTCGAGGCGGGTCCCACATCACTTATTTGAAATAAAAGCCGAATGAGATATTTTGAAATTTTCACAATAATAGGCTAGTTTTGGAAAACATGAAGTGAATTTTGGTTTGATTTCAAAACTTAAAAAAAATGGTTCTTCAGGGCAAAATTTTGAAAGAAGTAGGGAAATTCGGAGCCTTTTTGTAAAAATTTGAAATAAGGTTTTATGCACTTTGAAATTGTGTCCCCCTCTTTTCAATTGACGAAATTTTGAAAATGTCAAAACCATCCAGATTATTTTCTTGAGAAAAACTTTTCGTAATTCGGGGTCCTGGGGGTAAAATGGGAAGAATTGATAATTTTGAAAACCCAGGGTTTTAGAATCTATTTTAAAAAGTTTAAAAATCAAATCTGGATTGACAATTTTGAAAATCAAGAGTTTCGGATCTCGAAATGACATGTTGTGCAGTGAAATGATATGGAATGCTCATGCGATGTTATGCAAAGACATGTCCTTGTGATCATCGCAAAATTTTTCCTCTCATAATATTCTCTCTCTTCCTTCTCTTTTCCTTTCCAACCTCTTATTTTCCTCCTTTTTGAAGAGAGAAAGATAAAAGACGGAAAGAAAGAGAGAAGAGAAAAGAAAGAAGAGAAGAGAAGAGGAATTCTTTTGCGGGTTTCACTTGACCTTAATTTTGAAAATATTTGAAATAACTCACCTCCGTTTTTGAAATATTTGCGGGAAAACTGGGAGACGGGATTCGCTCGTCGGTACGAGGTTCGATCGTTCCTGGCGTCTTTACCAGGGGTAATCGAACCAAGGATCGAATCTATGCCTTTTGCTTTGCCTAAATATAATCTAAGAATTTATCCTAACTCTAAATGCACAAAGAATCATACTCGTGCAATGCAAGGATGTATGCTTCTTTTGAAAAGATGTTTTGAAAATTCCCAAGTGTTCTGAGATGAATTTGGTAATGGAAGGAAGAAATGTTTGAATATTAACTTTTAGAACTTGAGATAGATCAGAGAAGTTCTAAGTTTTTGAAGTAAATCAGAGTTGGAAGAATAAATCTCGATTTTGGAGAAAGAATGATTTAAAACTTCGAAATGAAAGGAAATAAAGTTTCAAAGTCAGAAATGGACTTTGAATTTAATCATAGATTTAGGAGAAGAAGATGAAATTTGGAAATGATATTGAATTTGAATTTTAGAATGGATCTGAGAAAATCAAATGGTATTTAAAATAGAAATGGATTTAGGGAGTTCAAATGAGATCTGGAAATAGACTTGGATTTGAAATCTAGAATTTGGGAATGAAATTGGATCTTAAAATGGATTTAAGATTTGGGATTTGAGATCCGATGTAAAATTGGGTTCTGGACCCTAAGATGGATTTGGATCTGAAGTTTAAGATCCAATGTAGAGTTGGACTCTGGATCCTAAGATGGATTTGGATCTGAAATCTGAGATCCAAAGTGAAACTGAAGTCTGGGTCCTAAAGAGAAATCGGATCTGAAGTCTGAGATCCAATATGAGTGTTGAATCCTGGATCCTAAAATGGATTTGGAGTTAAATTCAGAAGATGAATCAAGAATTTCTAAGTTTAATTTGAACTTAAAAAATGAAATTTAGAACTTGAATATACAGACGAATTTCAAAGTCAAATTAAAACATGAATTTTTGAATTTGGAGTTTGGAATTTAGAAGATGAATCGAGTCTCAAAGTTAAAATTGAACTTTGAGTTTTGATTAGAGTTTTGAATATAAAATGAATTTGGAATTTCAAAGTGAAATTGAACTTTGAAATCTGATTTGAATTTGAATATAAAAATGACTTTAGAATCTCAAAGTTGAATTGAATTTTGAGATTGAAAATAAAATTGAATTTGAAAATGAAAGGATGAATTGGATTTTATAAGAATTGAAGATAGATTGAGGAAGATATTTACATCACTTGGAATTTTTGAAAAAGAAATTTTGAAAATATGATGCAGTTCTATCCTAAATGATGAATGAACTTGAAGAATTTTGAAATTGGATTTTGAAAAGCTATTTCATTGTTTAGATGAATTAAAACAAGATTGAAGATATAATACATCCTTTACTATGGTCATTGAATGTAATATATAATAATCTATATTTAAATTCAAGAGAAGAATGAAACACATTTGGTGCTTTTATAGAATTTAAAATGAAATTAACTCTCAATATACCCTGACTATGACCATTGGTATATATTTTAAGTTAATTTTAAGTTAAATTCTGATAAAAGAAGAAAATATTTGAGGAAATATGATGAATTTTGAAAACGGATCCAGTGTGGATCCAGTGTTATTTCGTAAAAGATAAGAATACTAAGTTTTGTCCACACCCTGACTATGGCCATTGGTATGGATCATCAACTTAGGATTAATTTACCTCTTATGAAATGGTGCACGTGCCATTCGTGTTTCACCAATGTGAGATTTTGAGAAATAGAGAAAAAAAATGCATGAAGAACAAGTAGGTCATTATATTTACAATGCTCATTCATTCTATCTAAAATAGAAATGTAAATTCTCATTCCAATCTAACTATTACAATAGATAAAATCAAATGTACAACCCCAAGTAATGATATCTTTTCCACATTCCCTACAAAATACTTTGTTAATATGAAAAATAGAAAGATGTACATATTACATGGGGACCAATGATGAAATGCTCATAAGTCAAGATATATAAAGAAAATGGAGAATGACATACATTATATATATATATATATATATATATATATATATATATATATATATATATATATATATATATACATGAGAGTTTATACGTGTATATATATATGAGCACATACACACACACACACACACACACACACACACACATATATATATATATATATATATATATATATATATATATATATATATATATATATATATATATATATATATACATGCATATATATGCATACATACCTATATATATTATGTATAAACATACATATATGTACACATGTATATATAACATATATAACACATACTTAGTGTAAATAGATGAAAGCTAATGAAGGGATTAGAGCAATTTATTGAGTTGCTGCAAAAAGAAACTTGCAGCAGTTCTGTGGACTTTCGGGTACCTCTCATGATCACCAGTGGGGTACACATGACAGAAGACAATGCAGGGGGTTCCTGAAGTGCTGTTCATGACAGTGCAACAGGAGGGTGTAGGAGACTGATGTTCTTGACAGCAATGAGAGTATGTGTATCTACTGTGGGAGTTGCAGGGATTTACTAAAGGTATCATGGCTGTATGTGGTAAATGACAATGAAGACAGGGGATTTCCAGGTTTTACAACTAACAAACGTGAGGCAAAGTGCATGGGGTAAGGTAGTAGAAAATACAGACACATTCTCACAACAATGGTAGGAAATAGTTATAATGAGTGGCTGTAGCAGGAAATCTGTGATGGTGAACAATACTAGCTGGAACGTGAAGATGGAAAACTGTGTACAAAATGTGTACAGGGGACAGGTAACAATGAAGGCAACATATGAAGAAAGTGGATCATAGCCAATCGAGAGACTACATATATGGGTTATGTGAAAATTGTGAATGCTAGACTGAGCACCACAGATATGATGGGGATGCAGTTAGCGCCTGAGCGAGGAACTTGGTACTCTGCACATGTGCTGAAAGTGTGGTTAAGGCTGTAGGCAAGTGACGGAGGGCACTGATGAGATGCAAAGTGTAGGTAGGTTGTGCATTGATGAGATGAAATGGTGGTGATGGAGTGTAAAAATACATTAGCGCTGGTGACACTAGTGTGGCAATAGACAAGTAGAGTGTAAGTGCATGACATCCTGCAATTACTATAATGGGATATATCAATGGAAGATGCAGTAAAGTAGGTAAATGCCAATACAGATGGACTAAATATTTGATTGTAGGAGAGACATGATCCCTTGATGTTCCATTTAAGATGATTTAATCATATCAACAACATGATCCAGCAAAGAAACCACATGCCTTGAAATTGCCAGATATGATCTATCATACATATATTCTACTATGTTATTCTCAAAGTGTCAATGTACAACCCCTGCTACATAAAGTGTTTACGAAAGGATTGCAATAACCAAAATCAGAGGGTACCACCTAAATATTTCAAACAGATTTACATAACTACTAATACGACATCGATTTAAAAAAAAAGAAGTAAAGGTGGAAACCATAGACTACAGAAATTGTAAAGTAACCGAAACAATATTGACAGTCAAAATGAACAGCAGGTTGTTCTGAGACAACGGAACCCGGATTGAATTCTGGTTTGAAGTGACAGTGCCAGCAGTTTCAGGATTCTGATTATGAGTTTTGAAACTTAAACAAAATTGAATACATACCTCAATCAGGGATTTCAAAATTTAACTTGACCGATCCGTCGATTGGTTGGGATTTGAAAGGATCGTGGGCTCATCCTTTTGACTTGAGGAATAGATCGATCCTGACTGGTTCTTTAATGATCTGTAATCTTCAGCAGAGAAGCATGTGAAGAAATTCACCTATGTACAGAGATGAAATGGAATGATTGCAAACCCTTGCACAAAAACCCTTCTGACATAACCTGTTTAGTGAGAACAATTATTTTTCCAATATGGGAACAATGCACAGGAACCAGGCACCTCAACAGAACAATTTAGAACAGGAAATGGGAATGGTGATCTGTAATATACGATCCAGGAGAACACACTCAATCGGATCTAAACCTTTTATGTGATTCAAATTTTCCTGTCATACGTTGGTATTTTCAAGTTCTGTCATATCTTTGAGTAGATCCTCTTGCTTCAGAGTTTTTACAATCACTGTAAAACCCAGCTGATGCAATTTTCATTCCACGATGTTCATCTGAGGGATCAGGGCATTGTGGAACAACGAGTAATCACCATTGCTTTTCAATGCGTAATTGTTGAGTAATGGTTTGAACAACAGGCCACGAGTGCCTCTTCAACACACTGGCCAAGCACCAGAAATTTTCCACAGTGGATTCCTTTCACGAATCCAACTAGCGTTATCAAGTGATTCCATCTGTTAAGTTAATTTCAACAATCGATTTTTACAGAATAAAATAACCCAGCATGCTCTGTTTACATTATGAATGACTAATATTAATGTTATTTGAATCATCATCGGATAATGCTTTACCAACATTCATGCTTATGTTATGAGATGCAAAGGATGTTAAAGGCAGAGATTATGTCGATATGAAAATACAAACTTGTTGCGATGGTTCATACGAAACAGAAAGTTAAAGATTAATCAGAAATCTGGATGCAAGAAAGCACAAAGATCAAAATATAATGACTAACGCAAACAGAAAATCCAATCCCGAACGCGGAAGTAATAATATGAATATGAAATTGACAATTCCCAGCAAAATAGAAACAAAGGCAAAATCGAGGATGGCATTCAGACGCAACATATAGGATGATTGAATTTGATAGTAGAACTAAAATAAAACCATAGATTAACAAAACAAACAAAAGCCCAAAAACTGTTGGAACATGATCGTCCCTTTTGTTGTAGCACAGTGACACATTAGGATTGTTACAGACAACCCAATGCCATCCAGGGTGCGCTAATGGGACAGGAAAAGAAAAAGAATCCAAAAACGTCAATAAAATAAAGAGAAAACAACAAAAGAAAGCAAAAAAAAAACGAGAAGATGGAATGTAAGACTCACGGGGATTCTGCAAGGCTGGAAAAAGAAAGCAGGGTCGTGACCTTGCAGTAAATATTGGCTCTCCTCGACTTAGAGAGAACCAGAGGGATGACTTTGAGAGAAGAAGACAAGCAGATTGTAAAGGAGAAAGTGCAGAGGTGATGTGCGATCGATCGTGCCAAGAGAGACCAGAAGATGGTGGGGTGATAATGGGTGATGAAGAGAGAGCCATGTGTGCCCTTTTAAGGGAGGGGAAGAGGATTCGGGAAGGGGTCGGTTGGAGATGAGCAGCAATGGAGAGAAGAGGATCGGTGGGTCTCTGGAGATGGGTGGCGATGGAGAGGGAGATGAGGGAATGGAGAGAGGGAGGCGCTGCCCTGGCCATCCAATTTCCTCGCGAAGGGTCTCTCAAAGAGAAACCCTAAAAGGCTTTTTCAACGGGTCCCCTTCCGATATTATGCAATTTTGCAAATCGAGACCCCTTAGAAAAAGTGCTTTCACATGAACCCAATTTTTTAAAAAATGCACTTTAAAAGACCTTCTATATTTTTATATTTTTGACATAGAAACTGATCATGCATATATTTTAGGGATATTTCATATAAAAATATGCATGATTTCATAAAAAATTTGATTTAAAACCCAATTTTATGCTGGTTTTGAGTGAATGAGCTAAAATGAATTAAAAAGAGAAAATGCTTGAAAATTAGTGTTATTTTGCAATTTAATGAATATTTTAATGTTTGTCATTGTGAGTTCCTAAAAAATAAAATAAAAATTAGAGTTGAGAATATAGTTAGTTAGTTTTTAAAAAAAAAAAATTAAAAAATAAGTTGAAATGAGGTTTAGTGTAAATATTTTTAAGAAGTAGTCTTTAGTTTAGTTGAGTTTTGAGGTTTTTAGCAAATAAAATTCTTTAAAACAGTTTTTAGATTTTTTGAGAATAATAAAACAAACTGGTTTACACGGTTTGAGTGTTTTGAAGAAATTGTTACAAACCGGTTTGTGATTTTGAAAACTAAAAAAAAATCTGTTGCAAACCGGTTGAACCGGTTTGGAGTTTTTTTAAATTGAAAAACAAACAGCAACAAACCGGTTCAAACCGGTTTGTTTGCTGTTAAAAACCCAACGGAGGGGAAATTTTCCACCGTCTTCATCTTTTGCGCCAGAGCCCTCTCCTCTAACCCCTCTTTTCCCTCCACCTTGTTTTCTGATCTCCTTCTTCCCCTTCTCCCTTGATCTCTCTTCTTCCCTGTTTCCGGTGGAGGTGCTTCTTCAACGGCGACGGCGTTGACGGTGGAGGCCAGCTTCTTTCCTAACCCCTCTGGTAAGTTTCGATTCTTCTTCTTATTCTTGTTCTTCTTCTTCTTCTTCTGCAGGTTCCTTAATGAATTCCGTTTGTAATGCTGTGTATTAAAAACTAAAAAAAAAAAAAGGAGTTGAAATCAAAACAGAAAGAATTTATGTTTCCAAATTGTTTTGTTCTGATTTTGATTTTTGTAATTGATGTTGTAGTTAAATGAACTTTGATTCGAAATTGATAGTCTGAAATCCATAGTGTCATCGATTAAAGAAAAAAAAACATGTCACCGGATTACAATACTATGCTCTAAAATTTTTGATCGATCACCTAGATTGATGTCTGTGTTTTTTTTCCGGCGATAATTTTTCCGGCGATCCAGATTGAATCCAATTTTTGTTCGGTTACCTGATTTCAATCAGCTAGAAGTTCAGATTAATATCTGATTTCTAGTTTTTAATACATCTGATCTGCTTTCAGCCGAATTCTCTTCACATTTGCAATGAAAACCTGAGCCTTCTTGAATTGCCGGAACTATCTCTGAATCCATAAACTGATTGAGTATTGCTTAATTGATTGGATTTAGTTTGATTGAAGTATCATTGTATTTGATTAATTGCCTGATAACTGGAATCAACATTTTTGATTTCCTGTAATTGACAATATGATTTCTAGATGACAAATGAACTTTTCAATTGATTAAATATTTTGAAAAATTTCAGTCTATCAGAATTATCACTTTGCTATTTGTTTTTCCGGTAAGAATGATATGATGCTGGACCGATTTAATTGGATATCTGGATTCAGTTTGAGATATCGAATTATCTGATGATAAGGATTAAGCTGATTTTTTTTAGATATTACTTAGTACTTAGCTTACTTAGTATTTTGATATTAGGCTACTTAGTTGATTGATTGATTCTGTGATATTAAAAATAATTGCAAGTAGTTAGCTAGACTCAATAAAATATATATATATATATATATATATATATATCATTTGCATTTAAAATTGTCATTTAGATTTCTTTAATGATTTCTTTCGTATTCTTAGCAATTAGTAGTATATTTTAGTACATTCTATTTCTTCTTTCTCTGGTACTGCTCGTGTTTTGTTTGACTTGTGCAGGATTGCACAGGAGTGGAGCGGAAGTGATTGCGTGACACGAAGTACGAAGAATAAAGTTTCTTTTTACTTTTCAATTTAGAATTAGGAATTTAATTGGGTTGTAAATATTGCACTTTACGCCCTCTGCGAAGGGTATTCATTTGTTGTAATAGCTAGTTGATTTTACATTTCTTGAACATTTTTACATTTCAATAATTCGGCAATAAAGAATAGTTTAGATTTGTGAACTTGAATACAATATATTCCCGTTCCCTGAGTTCGACCCGGTCTCATCCACTAGTGAGAACCGGTTTTTATTATTTGATGTCTGGTTTTCACATGTTTTCATATAAAAATCTTTTCAAAATTACAACGATTTAAAAGAAGATATCAAATTTTTGGTGCTGTTGCCGGGGAACGGCGTAATATTAGTATTCGCTTTATTGCCTAGTGTTTGTGTGTGCATTTAGGTTTAGAACCACGTATGTGCATATCTTAGAGACGAGCTTACTTTTCTGCAGAGCCCACCTATTAGGATCCCCTTGGAGGTGACTGTGTACGATTGGTACCGTACACATAGATTTCATATTTCTTTGCATAATCTCTATTATGTGTAACTGCGTGGTGTTTGTTTAGTTTTTGTTGTTTTTAGTTTACTCGCTTTGTGGTTTGCGTGGTTTGGCCGCTTAGTGCGTTAGTTAGGTAGAAAACCCAAAGTTAGGACGTGTGCTACACCGGTCTACTCTAAGGTGTACGCAATGGCTGACGATCATCAATTGATCCGTCCTTTGAGGGAGTACTTCATGCCAAATACGTATACTCCCACCTCCTGCATCACGAGACCTGATGTAGGAGCGAGCCATTTTGAGATTAAGGCCAGTGAGATTCAAATGTTACCCTCGTTTCATGGCCTAAGCAACGAAGACCCATATAGTCATATTGATGATTTTCTGGAGATCTGCTCGACAGTGCGGATCAACAATTTTGGAGATGACGCATTGAGGTTGACGTTGTTTTCATTCTCTCTCAAAGATAAAGCTAAACATTGGCTAAAGTCTCTCGATACGGTTCAAATTACCACATGGGAAGGAATGCAACGCGAATTTCTTAAAAAGTACTTCCCAATTGGTAAGACGAATCAGTTTCGTAAAGCCATAATCAGTTTCTCGCAGATTGAGGGAGAACAATTTTACGAGACTTGTGAGAGAATGAAAGATCTTCTCCGCAAGTGTCCCCACCACCAGGTGCCTCGTTGGCAACTGGTGCAGTATTTTTACGATGGCCTGACCGAGAAGGACAGGCAAATAGTGGATTCATCATGTGGGGGCACTTTTATGCTCAAAAGTGAGGATGAAGCATGGTCGCTTTTTGAGACATTGAGTGAGAATTCGATGCACCATGCGACAGCCTCACGGTTCGATAGGGCTGCACCTGCACAAGATAACATTAAGAAGGCAGGTATTTTCGAGTTAGGGATGAACCTTGAGTTGAGCAACAAGGTAGACCAACTGTCCCAGAAATTAGATCAGTTTTTGTTGGGTCCCTCCCCTGCCATGCAGGTGTGCGCGTTGTGTGCGAGTCCTGCACACCATGTCTTCGAGTGCCCAGTTGCGCCACAATATCCTGAGTTTGTCCAAGAGCAAGCTCAGATGGCTCAAAACTTCGCTAGGCCCGTACCTAATCCATTTTCCAACACTTACAACCCGGGCTGGCGAAATCATCCCAATTTCTCATGGCGCAACTCACAGATCCACCCACCCAACCCTTCCCTGAGTCAACCAAGTCAAGGCGGTTATGCACCTGGATTTCAGAGATCCAGTTATCCCCCAGCCCAACCTGTTTATACTCATCCCAACCAGTCTCATGAGCCTTCGCATAGTCAGTCCTTCGAGGACAAGATGCTACAAGCATTTTCTGATATTAAAGCGAATTTGAGCTCTCATAATCAGTCTTTTGCAAAATTAGAGATTCAAATGGGACAGCTTGCCGAAGCACTTAGCAGGCGAAGTGAGGGGACATTACCTAGCCAGCCTATTGTCAACCCTAAGGGAAAGGAACCCATGCGTAGCTTGCATATGACTGATGTACATAAAGAGCAAGCTCAAGTAGTAACCCTTAGGAGTGGGAAGCAGTACCAAGCGAGGGAGGCTGCAGAAGAAAGAGAGAAAATAAGCGAGAAGCAGTCTGTCCCTAATATTTTACCTCAGGAAAGCGAGAAGGGTCTTCCATCTGAGCCTTCACCATCCTACATTCCCAAAGCCCCCTTTCCTGAGGCGTGAGAAAGGCCGAGAGCATTAGGTAAGGCTGGAGTGAACATGCAAGAGATGCTTGAGATATTCAAGCACGTTCAGATAAACCTCCCTTTACTAGATGCCATCCAACAAGTCCCTGCATATGCAAAGTTCCTCAAAGAACTTTGTACGCAGAAAAGGAAGTCGATGTCCCATATGCAGAAAAAGATTTATTTAACCGGGCAGGTGAGCGCAGTATTACAACGTCAAACACCACCTAAGCTCAAGGACCCAGGGACTCCTATCATCTCTTGCGTCATAGGAAACATCACTGTTGGGCGTGCGTTGCTCGACCTTGGGGCAAGTGTTAACATCTTGCCGGGTTTCTTTTATGACCAATTTGGATTGAAAGAGATGAAACCTACACCTATGACTCTTCAGCTCGCAGATAGATCTATCAAGATCCCAAGAGGGATACTTGAAGATGTTTTAGTCAAGGTGGAGGATTGTTATTTCCCTGTCGACTTCGTGATATTAGATATGGAGGGAGTTGATAGCCCGCAGCAGACTCCTATTATTCTCGGTCGCCCCTTCCTAGCTACTGCCAACGCGTGCATCAATTGCCGCACTGGTGCGATGGATGTGTCATTCGGAAATAGGAAGATGCGGCTAAACATTTTTCGTGCTGCTATGGGGCCTGCTGTTGAGGAGGCTTCTTTCGAGGTTGATGTCATTCAAGACCTCGTAGAAGCAGAATATGCTTGGTTATTGAGTGATCCACCTCATGAGGAGGATAAGGAATCACTAGAAGAGGATCACCTAGAATTACGTGAAAATCAGATAGGTGAGTTGAGTTGGATCGGGCACTTCGAGCCTTTCAGAGGTAGACAGGATGAGAACACACTGCGCAATGTCACTGATGACATTATTTTTCATAGAGAACCCGATTGAGTCTGACTTCATGTCCATTGATCTCATGGACGATGAAGGATTTTTCCAGGGATCCGTCTGGCTGGGGATGTGAAACTTAGCGCTTGATGGGAGGCAACCCATATTCTGTACAGTTTTACATTTGTTGTTAGGATTTGTAGATTTTATTTGGTTTTATTTTCTGTTTTTTTTTCATGAGTTTCAGGTTTTGTCATGTATACATTGCATTCATTACATTTATAGAATGTGCATTTTTAATTCATGTCAGGTTATTCTACTCTTTTCCCTCATTTATTTCTCTCATATGCATTCACGTAGTTTCATATAAGCATGGGGGAGTGCCACTGGGACAGTGTCATTCAAGCATGGGGGAGGGTGTAGAATGCACACCTTGATATTTCTGTTTACGTTCTTGCACATGTTTACACATCTCTCATGAAAAGTAGATTTTTAAAGAAATAGTTTGAACTTATATGAATGTTATTTCAAATCTGATGTTTTTAGAGGATTTTTTAAGCCCCATGAAATTTTTTTTTCTGACATAGATCTAAAAATTATGGTTGTTTATGCGGATTTCGAGGAAATGATGATAGATACATGTTAGAATTTATTTTGAATCATAAATATGAATATGCACAGTTTTATTTTTGAAAAACTAAGCAAATGAACAAAAGCGTAAAAAATGAGCTCAAAAAGTGAGAAATAGCATGCGTTAGGTTGTTTGGATAATTTCACAATCCTTAGTAGATGGAACTTAGATGTAAGTTGAAACTTTTAATTCCATTTTCGAAAAGGAGAGTGGAAAACTTCATGATCCTAAGTAACTGAGAACAGATACAAGTTGAAATATTTGACTCTCATATTATAAAGGTGAATGAAGGAAGTCACTTTTATGAGGATGTGTAATATTTTGCATACAAGACAGAGATGTTTGTGGGTAGCATCACTGCAAACCCTCACGAGACCTTACTCGTCCACTGGGGTAACCTAGGGGTTGAAAGGGCTTGTTGCATGAGCGAAATGCAACCGTGATTCCTACGAAAGTGAGTTAGGTGATAGTTTGATTTCTTGCATTTTTCTAGTTTGCTCGAGGACTAGCAAAACATAAGCATGGGGGTATTTGATCATGCATATATTTTAGGGATATTTCATATAAAAATATGCATGATTTCATAAAAAAATTGATTTAAAACCCAATTTTATGCTGGTTTTGAGTGAATGAGCTAAAATGAATTAAAAAGAGAAAATGTTTGAAAATTAGTGTTATTTTGCAATTTAATGAATATTTTAATGTTTGTTATTGTGAGTTCCTAAAAAATAAAATAAAAATTAGAGTTGAGAATATAGTTAGTTAGTTTTTAAAAAAAAAAAATAAATTATAAAATAAGTTAAAATGAGGTTTAGTGTAAATATTTTTAAGAAGTAGTCTTTAGTTTAGTTGAGTTTTGAGGTTTTTAGCAAATAAAATTCTTTAAAACAGTTTTTAGATTTTTTGAGAATAATAAAACAAACTGGTTTACACGGTTTGAGTGTTTTGAAGAAATTGTTACAAACCGGTTTGTGATTTTGAAAACTAAAAAAAAATCTGTTGCAAACCGGTTGAACCGGTTTGGAGTTTTTTTAAATTGAAAAACAAACAGCAACAAACCGGTTCAAACCGGTTTGTTTGCTGTTAAAAACCCAACGGAGGGGAAATTTTCCACCGTCTTCATCTTTTGCGCCAGAGCCCTCTCCTCTAACCCCTCTTTTCCCTCCACCTTGTTTTCTTACCTCCTTCTTCCCCTTCTCCCTTGATCTCTCTTCTTCCCTGTTTCCGGTGGAGGTGCTTCTTCAACGGCGACGGCGTTGACGGTGGAGGCCAGCTTCTTTCCTAACCCCTCTGGTAAGTTTCGATTCTTCTTCTTATTCTTATTCTTCTTCTTCTTCTTCTTCTTCTTCTTCTGCAGGTTCCTTAATGAATTCCGTTTGTAATGTTGTGTATTAAAAACTAAAAAAAAAAAAAGGAGTTGAAATCAAAACAGAAAGAATTTATGTTTCCAAATTGTTTTGTTCTGATTTTGATTTTTGTAATTGATGCTGTAGTTAAATGAACTTTGATTCGAAATTGATAGTCTGAAATCCATAGTGTCATCGATTAAAGAAAAAAAAACATGTCACCGGATTACAATACTATGCTCTAAAATTTTTGATCGATCACCTAGATTGATGTCTGTGTTTTTTTTCCGGCGATAATTTTTCCGGCGATCCAGATTGAATCCAATTTTTGTTCGGTTACCTGATTTCAATCAGCTAGAAGTTCAGATTAATATCTGATTTCTAGTTTTTAATACATCTGATCTGCTTTCAGCCGAATTCTCTTCACATTTGCAATGAAAACCTGAGCCTTCTTGAATTGCCGGAACTATCTCTGAATCCATAAACTGATTGAGTATTGCTTAATTGATTGGATTTAGTTTGATTGAAGTATCATTGTATTTGATTAATTGCCTGATAACTGGAATCAACATTTTTGATTTCCTGTAATTGACAATATGATTTCTAGATGACAAATGAACTTTTCAATTGATTAAATATTTTGAAAATTTTCAGTCTATCAGAATTATCACTTTGCTATTTGTTTTTCCGGTAAGAATGATATGATGCTGGACCGATTTAATTGGATATCTGGATTTAGTTTGAGATATCGAATTATCTGATGATAAGGATTAAGCTGATTTTTTTTAGATATTACTTAGTACTTAGCTTACTTAGTATTTTGATATTAGGCTACTTAGTTGATTGATTGATTCTGTGATATTAAAAATAGTTGCAAGTAGTTAGCTAGACTCAATAAATATATATATATATATATATATATCATTTGCATTTAAAATTGTCATTTAGATTTCTTTAATGATTTCTTTCGTATTCTTAGCAATTAGTAGTATATTTTAGTACATTCTATTTCTTCTTTCTCTGGTACTGCTCGTGTTTTGTTTGACTTGTGCAGGATTGCACAGGAGTGGAGCGGAAGTGATTGCGTGACACGAAGTACGAAGAATAAAGTTTCTTTTTACTTTTCAATTTAGAATTAGGAATTTAATTGGGTTGTAAATATTGCACTTTACGCCCTCTGCGAAGGGTATTCATTTGTTGTAATAGCTAGTTGATTTTACATTTCTTGAACATTTTTACATTTCAATAATTCGGCAATAAAGAATAGTTTAGATTTGTGTACTTGAATACGATATATTCCCGTTCTCTGAGTTCGACCCGGTCTCATCCACTAGTGAGAACCGGTTTTTATTATTTGATGTCTGGTTTTCACATGTTTTCATATAAAAATCTTTTCAAAATTACAACGATTTAAAAGAAGACATCAGAAACTTTAAAACCAAAAAAAAAAAAAAGGTTTTTTTAAAACTATTTTTTTGTAATTTTTTAAGAAATATTTTTAAAAGGAGGGTTTCTTTTGAAAATTCGGATTTGATTTTTTAAAATTTTTCTTCAAAATATGGGTTTGGATCCAAGATTGGGTTTGGATTCCGACAAATCCGAGAAATGGATGGAATTTTTGCGAAATATTGGCTTAATTATTCAGAAGACGGAGGTCAAGGGCAAAGAAGGAATTTTTGGATTTTTTGGAAAATTTGGGGTGTTCACAGATGCCCCTCTTTGCTGCTAAGCCGGTTGTAAGCCGAGCTTAGCGGCAAAGAAGACACGCCAAATTTTCTAAAAAAAATGCCTCAGTCAGAAGATCTAAACTGAGTGTGGAAGAATTGGCTTTAAAAAGTTTTATTTTTCAGGTTTTTGTACCTTACTCTGAAAGGGGTTTGGGAAGAGAACGAAATCCTTGAGAATGAAAATAATCTGGACAGCAAAAATGAGGAAATTGTGATGGGACTCTTGGGATGAATATCGCGAAATGATAAAAGAAGAAATTTTGAAGAAGTCTCAAGGTTGAGACGAAGATAAGGATTTTTGAAAAAGACACAGGTTTAACCCTTAACCTGGATGGGACATTTTTTGAAAAATGCCTCGTGAGACGAGTTTTAGGTATAATTCTTTTTTTTTTTAATGGATATACAAAGTATGAATTCTTTGATGGGGGAAGACCGTGATGGGACTGGGAGAAATACCTCACCAGAATGAGGCAATTCTCGTTTAAAGAATGTACAAACAACGCTAGGTTGTATCAAAATGGATATTGAGCATTTATCTCATTTTTGGACAACTAGAAAATTTTGCCAATAAGATGAAATTGCGATTGATTCATATGCTTGAAAGTGTGCATGTATGTGAGAAAGATGTCCCCTCTTTTTACCTAGAGTATTTCCTCCAAAATGAGGTTAACTCCTTGGATTCTAGAGTTAGATTTAAATTTTAAGGCTGTTGAGTTTCGTCAAGGAAGTTATCCATTTCCTTGATATGAATAGAGAAGAAGTATTCTTAATTTCATAAAAGCAAGTAGTGGAAAGACATTGATTAAAGGATTTCGCATAAGAAAAGATGATTCCTGACAATTATGGCAGTTTGATATCCTGAGGCTTTTCCCATAATGATCTTTTGGCACTCTTTTGAGGACATTGAGCTTTCTTGTGTTTCAGGGGAAGTTTATTACATCATCCTTCATTTGGATGTTTCCTGACTTTTCTCTCTTTTTTTAGGAAGGGTACGTCACAAACTCCGTCATCTTGGAGATGCATCGATCCTTCTTTTTCTTGGGAATTATATTGGTGATATTGGCTCATTGGTAAAAAATCTCTAGATGGTAGCAACAATCAAATATCTTTTAGGGTTTGTCGGGAGGCTCAGCGCAGTCGCCTTCATCTTGGCGGTGATCTGAACGTTCCCTGGAAGGATCCGTCACAAACTCCGTCATCTTGGAGATGTTTCAAATCTTCTTTGGCCCCGGGGGTCTACTCGCTTAATTTGCCTTCATCTTGACGACAATTGAGAGATCCCTTTTGTGGATATTTGATTAAAGCTTGAATGAATGAATGAGGAGATATGGATTGAGTGGATTCTTTTTAACGCTCAGGATATTTCCACTGCCTGATTACCAGAAAGTCGTCTTAAAGCATGCGTCATAGCTATGATCAACATCGATTCGCTTCTAGCTTTTCAACATCATTGAATATTTCTTTTGCTAATCATACCAAGGATCTTTCTTGCATCCTCTTGGTCGACCAACAGAGAGAAGATTTGAATTTTCACTCCTTTTCGTAAAAAGCTTCATCCTTTTGAGAAGAATACTAGAGGTAATCTGAGGCGATTCTTTTTGTGCAGTAAAATATTGGAATCAAGACATATTTTAGCAGATTGGCAAAGTTTTCGAGAATCCTTTGTGAAATAATCACTCAATATAGATTTTGATAGGACCTCGGGCTGAAGATCTTTTATTTTGGCAATCTTGATCAGTAAAACTGGGTTTTACGAGACCAACTTAAAGAATGAGGTTTAAGTAAAGAAATTTTGGTAAAGAATCTTGTAAAAGAACTTGGTAAAGGAATTTTTGGTAAAAAGACTTTGGTAAAGGACCAGTGCTAAACTGGAGTTTGAGAAGGATTTTGATAAAGAGAGATTTTGGTAAAGGAAGATTTTGGTAAAAGACTTTGGTAAGGAAGATTTTGGTAAAAAGACTTTGGTAAGGAAGATTTTGGTAAAAAGACTTTGGTAAGGACCAGTGCTAAACTGGAATTTCGAAGGACCAATATACACATTGGAATTTTTGAAGGACTGATTGAGATTTTGAAGGAACAGCGTAAAACTGGAATTTTGAAGGACCAATTTGTGAAAATTGGAAATTTTGAAGGATCAATTGGAATTTGAAGGACCAGCGTGAAACTGGAATTTTGAAGGACCAACTGGGATTTTGAAGGACCAATTCATAGAATTGGAATTTAGAAGGACCAATGGAAACATTGGAATTTGATGAAGGACCAATTGAAATTTGAAGGACCAGCATGAAACTGGAATTTTGAAGGACCAATTTGTAAAAATTAGAAATTTTTGAAGGACCAATGTAAACATTGGAATTTTGATGAAGGACCAGTGTAAAACTGGAATTTTGAAGGACCAATTTGTGAAAATTGGAAATTTTGAAGGACCAATTGGAAATTTTGAAGGACCAGCGTGAAACTGGAATTTTGAAGGACCAACTGGGATCTTGAAGGACCAATTCATAGAATTGGAATTTGGAAGGACCAATTTGTGAAAATTGGAAATTTTTGAAGGACCAATGTAAACATTAGAATTTTGATGAAGGACCAGTGTAAAACTGGAATTTTGAAGGACCACTTTGTGAAAATTGGAAATTTTGAAGGACCAATTGGAAATTTTGAAGGACCAACGTGAAACTGGAATTTTGAAGGACCAACTGGGATCTTGAAGGACCAATTCATAGAATTGGAATTTGGAAGGACCAATTTGTGAAAATTGGAAATTTTGAAGGACCAATGTAAATATTGGAATTTTGATGAAGGACCAGTGTAAAACTGGAATTTTGAAGGACCAATTTGTGAAAATTGGAAATTTTGAAGGATCAATTGGAAATTTTGAAGGACCAACGTGAAACTGGAATTTTGAAGGACCAACTGGGATTTTGAAGGACCAATTCATAGAATTGGAATTTGGAACGACCAATTTGTGAAAATTGGAAATTTTGAAGGACCAATGTAAATATTGGAATTTTGATGAAGGACCAGTGTAAAACTGGAATTTTGAAGGACCAATTTTTGAAAATTGGAAAATTTGAAGGATCAATTGGAAATTTTGAAGGACCAGCGTGAAACTGGAATTTTGAAGGACCAACTGGGATCTTGAAGGACCAATTCATAGAATTGGAATTTGGAAGGACCAATTTGTGAAAATTGGAAATTTTGAAGGACCAATGTAAACATTGGGTTTTTGAAGGACCATTCGGAATTTGAAGGACCAATTTGTGAAAATTGGAATTTTGAAGGACCAATGTAAACATTGGAATTTTGGGAGGACCAATTCGTGAAAATTGAAATTTTGAAGGACCAATGTAAACATTGGAATTTTGAGGGACCAGTGTAAAACTTGAATTTTGAACGACCAATACAAGAATTGGATTTGGTGAAGGATTCTGATGAAGGACCAGTGTTAGACTGGATTTGAAAGGATCATCATAGAAGGTTGCGCTACTTCTATGAATGGTTTCAGAATTATCCCTTATCCTGAACGGGAATGAAGGGATTTTAAAGAGAATAAAACTCAATTTGGATATTCAAGGAGATGAAATAAATAAAAGGGGAAAACCCGAGTCAGAACCCAGATTTTCAAGATAAAAGATGAAAGAGAAAATTGAGTTTTGAAAACTTAAATTTCTAAAGAAACAATTGTTTTCCAATGCGAGGATTGGATTCAAAAGGAAGTCCGAGTCAGAACACAGAACTTCAAATGAAAAATAATAGAAGAAAAGCCCGAGTTGAAATTCGGTTTTCTAAAAAAATGATGGATTTCCAATGCGAGGATTGGATTTAAAAGGAAGTCCGAGTCGGAACTCGGAACTTCAAAAGGAAAGATGAAAGGGAAGACTCGAGTCGGAACCCGAATATTTAAAAGGAAAGGATAAAAGATAAAAGAAAATGATTGGTCCAATCAGAACCAAAGGGAAGCCCGAGTCGGAACTCGAAACTTCAAAAGAAAAGATAAAGGGAAAGGCTCGAGTCGGAACCCGAATCCCTTAAAAAGATAAAAGATAAAAGAAAACAATTGGTTCAATCAGAACCAAAGGGAAGCCCGAGTCGGAACTCGAAACTTCAAACGAAAAGATAAGAGGAAGACTCGAGTCGGAACCCGAATCTTTAAAAGGAAAAGATAAAAAGAAAATTAGGAATTGATGAGAATGGAAGATGATTCAGGTTTATCCCTTAACCTGAAAGGGAATGAAGGAATAAAATTGACAAATTTAACAAAATTTAATAAAGGGTTGATAAAGAATTAAAAGAATTGATAACAAATGAAAAAGAATCAATAAAAGTGATAAAGAATCAGTAATAAAAGATTGACAAAGATCTAAAAGAGTGGTGAAGCTTGGTACAAAAACTAAAGATACTTGGAAGATGATGAAAGACTTCAGGATTATCCCTGATCCTGAAGGGAGAAGGACCTCGCGGGACGAGGTTCAGGTTTATCCCTTAACCTGAGAGGGAAATTCAGGTTTATCCATTAACCTGAGTGGGAAATTCAGAAGGAAAAAGGAATACCTCATGGGAAAGAGGCATCAGGTTTATCCCTTAACCTGAAAAAGTAATTTTTGAAAATAAGATTTTGACAAGAAAAATTAATAAAATCAATGAAGGATCAATAAGATTGACAAAATTAATAAAAATTAGTAAGACTGATAAAATTGCCAAACAAAAAAGAAGGAGTTGATTGAGAAGAAAAGGAATTTTGTTTGATCCTACCTGCATGTGGGATCTTTTAAGAAGTAGGAGAAGAATACAAGGAAATCATTTTTGAAAAGAGGATTAGCTGCAAGAGCTTGATTTTTGAAGGGGGATCATTCACGAGAGATCATCATGAAGGTTAAATTTTTTGAAGCAATGATTTGAAAATCAATTTGTAGAAAATATGATCAACACGAGGGTTGATCTTTCAATACAACGGTTCGAAAACCTAATTTCATCAATATGATCAACACGAGGGTTGATTTTGACAAAGGTTGGACCAAAGAATATTTGACCTTTTTGGTCATCATAATGAAGATTTTTGAAATTTCATGATTTTTGGAAAAACCCTCATAGGTAATATCATTTCTCTCATGAATAGTGTTAGGATTTTGCCCCACATTCTGAAAAGAACAGGAATTTAATGACAAGAGAATATTTTGAAGTGTAAATGTAATTTTTAACAAAAGATGCCCCAATATGGCGAAGGAAGTAAGAATTGAACACAAAGGTATGAAGGAAATTGATATTTCATTTATAAGTAACTACTGAAAACAATAACTTGACTATTTACAAGCATATGACCAAAAAGATCACAAAAGACTAGGGCTGACTTGCCCCTACAAGACGACGGAAAAAAGCAAAAGGAAGAAAGCAAGAAAAACTTTGATATCATCAGTTCTTTGAGTTATCTGGGAAAGGCTTGGTTAGGACAGCGGGATGCTCTTCTTCTTCGTCCTCTATCAGAAGATTTTTATCAATGCAATCTTGGATGATGTTCTTTAGGACGAAGCAGTGCACGGTGTCGTGCCCCACTGCCCGATGGAACTTGCAAAATTTGTCCTTCCATTTTCCCAGGGAGACCGGAGGATCAGCAACTCTCGAGAGTTTAATCATATCTTTGCTCAGCATATACTCTAGAACTTGTTCGAGGGACTGTTCCAGAGCAGTGAATTGGCGGTCATAACCCCAAGCTTCACGTTTTATCTTTTCCTTCTGCTTGGCAAGAACTGGCTTGTCATTCTTCTTAGAGGGTTCCTCTCGCTGCCCCATCTGCTTGTTTGTGCTATCCTTACTGCCACTGCCCCCAGAATGATCTGAGAATGTATAATTCACTTTCTTTTTGAGGTCTTGGCCGCCCTTGATGAGAGTGATGCCTTCATAATTCCCATTGTCCATCCCCATCTCGAGCCACTCAACTCGTTCGATAAGCTCTATGAATGATTTAGAGGGGTAAGTGGAAATGAGTCTTCTAAGAGGTTGAGAAAAATTGTTCAAGATAACTTGGAGTGCGTGCTCCTCTGAAATGTGGGTTCTCATCTTGTTGCAGGTATCTCTCCACCTTCGAATGAAGTCTATGGCCTTTTCCTTATCTCCTTGTTTCAGGTTATACAGGTGATTGAGGGTTGGAAGTGCCTCAGTGTTGAACATGAATCTTTCCACGAACAGATTAACAATTTTATCAAAATTTTGTAGCTCGACGGGGTTGATGTGCTCTGCGTACCATTTTGCGGCTATGCCTTCTAAGCTGCGAGGAAAGCACAAGAAGAGGGCCCGATTGTCTTCACTGAATCTGACACATTCGGCAAAGAACATCGCGAGATGGGCTTTTGGGTTGCCGGACCCATCAAACTTAATAAACTTTCGGGGGAGATCTTTCAAGCTGCTGTCCCCATCTAAACCAAGGTAGAAGTCCTGTCTGGTATATACCCTCTTTCCCTTATCTCGGATCTGTGGGTCTTTGACCATCTTTGTCAATATTTGAACTGAGTCTTCCGCCGGGACTCCATCTTTAGGCTTGTTGACTGATTCAGGTTCCTCTGCTACCTTCTTGACTTGTCGCAGATGTTTCGGGAAGAACACAAACTGTTCTTCCTCGGAATCCTCATCTTCTGACTCTGTACTTTCAGAGGTGCTGTCTTGCTGAACCTTCTTCTTGCTGATCCTGACATGTTTCTTCACTGGCTTCCTTTTGACCTTGGTTTTAAAGGATGTTTTCTTTGAACATGCCCCAGCTTGCTCAGACATCATTTTTGCCATCATCTTTTGAAAGATTTTATACATCGCCGGGTCGACATCATCCTCATCTGAATCATGTTTTCGGGACAATCTGGAAGAGTTCATCTCTTCCACTTCGTTGTTATCGCGCTGCTGAGCTGCCCTTCTCTCTGCTCTTGTTTGAACCATGATTGGAACTGTTGGTGTTTTCTGACGAATAAATGAAAGGTTCAGATCAAAGAAATTTTGGAAGGAAAAGAGATAATGAAAGAGAATTTTAAAGAGATCTCTCGATAAAAGGATTTTATATGAAGAAGATGGAATATACGAGGAAGAGTATTTTTGAAGATGACAAGACTTTGAATATTTTTGAAAATTGCAGGCAGGATCAAAAGAATTTAAATAAATCAGAAGAAGAAGAATACGCCTGGACTTTTGAGAGATAAGGGAAAGAATTTAAAAGAATGTCCAGGGTTTAAGAAATTTATGGGAAAATAAAGAAATAAGAAATATACCATCCTGGATTTTGAGAAAATAAAAGAATTTTTATGAAATAACTATCCAGGATTTTGAAAGATAAGAATTTTCAAGATAATATTTACAAAATAATCAATTTATACAAGCAATGATGCACATAATAGCACTCCCTAGAAGCTGACTCTAAATGCAATATTTTGAAATGGCTTGTAGGACCTTAAACCTAGCTCTAAGGCTTAGATCATCTGATTCCAATCAAGGTATGCCGATATACCCAAGCCGAAGCTCGAAGTACGTGGCATAAGAATTATTTCTCCGGTTCTAAGGTAATGGCTTCCCAACATCCTTGAGCACCTACCGATATACCTCGGACTATGGCCCTTAGGTACGTGGTAGGGGGGCGCGGACCCAAATAAGTGGTCCAGTTGTGAGGCTCTCTCCCGAACTATGGTTCAGTGAGACAGCCCAGCAACGTGAAGACCGGGACAATATAGGTAATGAGGTTTTCAAAATATGCTCAACATGCAAGAAATCAGATGTCTCTAATGCAAGTCCTAAAGAGATAGATTAAAATAAAGAGAAGCATACACTTGCATACATTGTTTTTGCATTCAATCCCTAGATTTGAGGAGAGTTGTATTTAAGACCTAAGTCTAATGTGAGCATGGAATAATCTCCTCAATATGGTCCTACCAAACCATACTTAGATCCTATATGCAATGATGTCAGCTTTAGGACAGAGTCTAGGCTCCTAAGGTTTGCATGAAAATTAAGCTGACATTCAAAGAATAAAGACTTAGATAATATCAAAGCAAAGCAAAAGGCAAAAATTCGACCAGACGAAGACGAGTCCCATCACGGTCGCCAAAACTGTGATCATCGCAAAAATTTTCCTCTCGTAATATTCTCTCTCTTCCTTCTCTTTTCCTTTCCAACCTCTTATTTTCCTCCTTTTTGAAGGGAGAAAGATAAAAGACGGAAAGAAAGAGAGAAGAGAAAAGAAAGAAGAGAAGAGAAGAGGAATTCTTTTGCGGGTTTCACTTGACCTTAATTTTGAAAATATTTGAAATAACTCACCTCCGTTTTTGAAATATTTGCGGGAAAACTGGGAGATGGGATTCACTCGTCGGTACGAGGTTCGATCGTTCCTGGCGCCTTTACCAGGGGTAATCGAACCAAGGATCGAATTTATGCCTTTTGCTTTGCCTAAATATAATCTAAGAATTTATCCTAACTCTAAATGCACAAAGAATCATACTCGTGCAATGCAAGGATGTATGCTTCTTTTGAAAAGATGTTTTGAAAATTCCCAAGTGTTCTGAGATGAATTTGGTAATGGAAGGAAGAAATGTTTGAATCTTAACTTTTAGAACTTGAGATAGATCAGAGAAGTTCTAAGTTTTTGAAGTAAATCAGAGTTGGAAGAATAAATCTCGATTTTGGAGAAAGAATGATTTAAAGCTTCGAAATAAAAGGAAATGAAATTTCAAAGTCAAAAATGGACTTTGAATTTAATCATGGATTTAGGAGAAGAAGATGAAATTTGGAAATGATATTGAATTTGAATTTTAGAATGGATCTGAGAAAATCAAATGGTATTTAAAATAGAAATGGATTTAGGGAGTTCAAATGAGATCTGGAAATAGACTTGGATTTGAAATCTAGAATTTGGGAATGGAATTGGATCTTAAAATGGATTTAAGATCTGGGATTTGAGATCCGATGTAAAATTGGGTTCTGGACCCTAAGATGGATTTGGATCTGAAGTCTAAGATCCAATGTAGAGTTGGACTCTGGATCCTAAGATGAATTTGGATCTGAAATCTGAGATCCAAAGTGAAACTGAAGTATGGGTCCTAAAGAGGAATCGGATCTGAAGTCTGAGATCCAATATGAGTGTTGAATCCTGGATCCTAAAATAGATTTGGAGTTAAATTCAGAAGATGAATTAAGAATTTCTAAGTTTAATTTGAACTTAAAAAATGAAATTTAGAACTTGAATATACAGACGAATTTCAAAGTCAAATTAAACCTTGAATTTTTGAATTTGGAATTTAGAAGATGAATCGAGTCTCAAAGTTAAAATTGAACTTTGAGTTTTGATTAGAGTTTTGAATATAAAATGAATTTGGAATTTCAAAGTCAAATTGAACTTTGAAATCTGATTTGAATTTGAATATAAAAATGACTTTGGAATCTCAAAGTTAAATTGAACTTTGAGATTGAAAATAAAATTGAATTTGAAAATGAAAGGATGAATTGGATTTTATAAGAATTGAAGATAGATTGAGGAAGATATTTACATCACTTGGAATTTTTGAAAAAGAAATTTTGAAAATATGATGCAGTTCTATCCTAAATGATGAATGAACTTTAAGAATTTTGAAATTGGATTTTGAAAAGCTATTTCATTCTTTAGATGAATTAAAACAAGATTGAAGATATAATACATCATTGACTATGGTCATTGTATGTATTATATAATAATCTATATTTAAATTCAAGAGAAGAATGAAACACATTTGGTGCTTTTATAGAATTTAAAATGAAATTAACTCTCAATATACCCTGACTATGGCCATTGGTATATATTTTAAGTTAATTTTAAGTTAAATTTTGATAAAAGAAGAAAATATTTGAGGAAATATGATGAATTTTGAAAACGGATCCAGTGTTATTTCGTAAAAGATAAGAATACTAAGTTTTGTCCACACCCTGACTATGGCCATTGGTATGGATCATCAACTTAGGATTAATTTACCTCTTACGAAATGGTGCACGTGTCATTCGTGTTTCACCAATGTGAGATTTTGAGAAATAGAGAAAAAAAAATGCATGAAGAACAAGTAATTCATTATATTTACAATGCTCATTCATTCTATCTAAAACAGAAATGTAAATTCTCATTCCATTCTAACTATTACAATAGATAAAATCAAATGTACAACCCCAAGTAATGATATCTTTTCCACATTCCCTACAAAATACTTTGTTAATATGAAAAATAGAAAGATGTTGTACATATTACATGGGGACCAATGATGAAATGCTCATAGGTCAAGATATATAAAGAAAATGGAGAATGACATACATATATATATATATATATATATATACATGAGAGTTTATACGTGTATATATATATGAGCACATACACACACACACACACACACATATATATATATATACATGCATATATATGCATACATACCTATATATATTATGTATAAACATACATATATGTACACATGTATATATAACATATATAACACATACTTAGTGTAAATAGATGAAAGCTAATGAAGGGATTAGAGCAATTTATTGAGTTGCTGCAAAAAGAAACTTGCAACAGTTCTGTGGACTTTTGGGCAACTCTCATGATCACCAGTGAGGTACACATGACAGAAGACAATGCAAGGGGTTCCTGAAGTGTTGTTCATGACAGTGCAACAGGAGGGTGTAGGAGACTGATGTTCTTGACAGCAGTGAGAGTATGTGTATCTACTGTGGGAGTTGCAGGGATTTACTAAAGGTATCATGGCTGTATGTGGTAAATGACAATGAAGACAGGGGATTTCCAGGTTTTACAGCTAACAAACGTGAGGCAAAGTGCATGGGGTAAGGTAGTAGAAAATACATACACATGCTCACAACAATGGTAGGAAATAGTTATAATGAGTGGCTGTAGCAGGAAATCTGTGATGGTGAACAATACTAGCTGGAACGTGAAGATGGAAAACTGTGTACAAAATGTGTACAGGGGACAGGTAACAATGAAGGCAACATATGAAGAAAGTGGATCGTAGCCAATCGAGAGACTGCATATATGGGTTATGTGAAAATTGTGAATGCTAGACTGAGCACCACAGATATGATGGGGATGCAGTTAGCGCCTGAGCGAGAAGCTTGGTACTCTGCACATGTGCTAAAAGTGTGGTTAAGGCTGTAGGCAAGTGACGGAGGGCACTGATGAGATGCAAAGTGTAGGTAGGTTGTTCATTGATGAGATGAAATGGTGGTGATGGAGTGTAAAAATACATTAGCGCTGGTGACACTAGTGTGGCAATAGACAAGTAGAGTGTAAGTGCATGACATCCTGCAATTACTATAATGGGATATATCAATGGAAGATGCAGTAAAATAGGTAAATGCCAATACAGATGGACTAAATATTTGATTGTAGGAGAGACATGATCCCTTGATGTTCCATTTAAGACGATTTAATCATATCAACAACATGATCCAGCAAAGAAACCACATGCCTTGAAATTGCCAGATATGATCTATCATACATATATTCTACTATGTTATTCTCAAAGTTTCAATGTACAGCCCCTGCTACATAAAGTGTTTACGAAAGGATTGCAATAACCAAAATCAGAGGGTACCACCTAAATATTTCAAACAGATTTACATAACTACTAATACGACATCGATTTAAAAAAAAGAAAAGAAAAGAAGTAAAGGTGGAAACCATAGACTACAAAAATTGTAAAGTAACTGAAACAATATTGACAGTCAAAATGAACAGCAGGTTGTTCTGAGACAACGGAACCCGGATTGAATTCTGGTTTGAAGTGACAGTGCCAGCAGTTTCAGGATTCTGATTATGAGTTTTGAAACTTAAACAAAATTGAATACCTACCTCAATAAGGGATTTCAAAATTTAACTTGACTGATCCGTCGATTGGTTGGGATTTGAAAGGATCGTGGGCTCATCCTTTTGACTTGAGGAATAGATCGATCCTGACTGGTTCTTTAATGATCTGTAATCTTCAGCAGAGAAGCATGTGAAGAAATTCACCTATGTACAGAGATGAAATGGAATGATTGCAAACCCTTGCACAAAAACCCTTCCGACATAACCTGTTTAGTGAGAACAATTATTTTTCCAATATGGGAACAATGCACAGGAACCAGGCACCTCAACAGAACAATTTAGAACAGGAAATGGGAATGGTGATCTGTAATATACGATCCAGGAGAACACACTCAATCGGATCTGAACCTTTTATGTGATTCAAATTTTCCTATCATACGTTGGTATTTTCAAGTTCTGTCATATCTTTGAGTAGATCCTCTTGCTTCAGAGTTTTTACAATCACCGTAAAACCCAGCTGATGCAATTTTCATTCCACGATGTTCATCTGAGGGATCAGGGCATTGTGGAACAACGAGTGATCACCATTGCTTTTCAATGCGTAATTGTTGAGTAATGGTTTAAACAACAGGCCACGAGTGCCTCTTCAACACACTGGCCAAGTGCCAGAGATTTTCCACAGTGGATTCCTTTCACGAATCCAACTAGCGTTATCAAGTGATTCCATCTGTTAAGTTAATTTCAACAATCGATTTTTACAGAATAAAATAACCCAGCATGCTCTGTTTACATTATGAATGACTAATATTAATGTTATTTGAATCATCATCGGATAATGCTTTACCAACATTCATGCTTATGTTATGAGATGCAAAGAATGTTAAAGGCAGAGATTATGTCGATATGAAAATACAAACCTGTTGCGATGGTTCATACGAAACAGAAAGTTAAAGATTAATCAGAAATCTGGATGCAAGAAAACACAAAGATCAAAATATAATGACTAACGCAAACAGAAAATCCAATCTCGAACGCGGAAGTAATAATATGAATATGAAATTGAAAATTCCCAGCAAAATAGAAACAAAGGCAAAATTGAGGATGGCATTCAGACGCAACATATAGGATGATTGAATTTGATAGTAGAACTAAAATAAAACCATAGATTAACAAAACAAACAAAAGCCCAAAAACTGTTGGAACATGATCGTCCCTTTTGTTGTAGCACAGTGACACATTAGGATTGTTACAGACAACCCAATGCCATCCAGGGTGCGCTAATGGGACAGGAAAAGAAAAAGAATCCAAAAACGTCAATAAAATAAAGAGAAAACAACAAAAGAAAGCAAAACAAAAACGAGAAGATGGAATGTAAGACTCACCAGGATTCTGCAAGGCTGGAAAAAGAAAGCAGGGTCGTGACCTTGCAGTAAATATCGGCTCTCCTCGACTTAGAGAGAACCAGAGGGATGACTTAGAGAGAAGAAGAGAAGCAGATTGTAAAGGAGAAAATGCAGGGGTGATGTGCGATCGATCGTGCCAAGAGAGACCAGAAGATGGTGGGGTGATAACGGGTGATGAAGAGAGAGCCATGTGTGCCCTTTTAAGGGAGGGGAAGAGGATTCGGGAAGCGGTCGGTTGGAGATGAGCGGCAATGGAGAGAAGAGGATCGGTGGGTCTCTGGAGATGGGTGGCGATGGAGAGGGAGATGAGGGAATGGAGAGAGGGAGGCGCTGCCCTGGCCATCCAATTTCCTCGCGAAGGGTCTCTCAAAGAGAAACCCTAAAAGGCTTTTTCAACGGGTCCCCTTCCGATATTATGCAATTTCCAAATCGAGACCCCTTAGAAAAAGTGCTTTCACATGAACCCAATTTTTTCAAAAATGCACTTTAAAAGACCTTCTATATTTTTATATTTTTGACATAGAAGCTTTAAAACCAAAAAAAAAAAAAATAAAGGTTTTTTTAAAACTATTTTTTTGTAATTTTTTAAGAAATATTTTTAAAAGGAGGGTTTCTTTTGAAAATTTGGATTTGAATTTTAAAAATTTTTCTTCAAAATATGGGTTTGGATCCAAGATTGGGTTTGGATTCCGACAAATCCGAGAAATGGATGGAATTTTGGCGAAAAATAGGCTTAATTATTCAGAAGACGGAGGTCAAGGGCAAACAAGGAATTTTTGGATTTTTTGGAAAATTTGGGGTGTTCACAGTCCTACAAAGCTGCCACTCTGAATTTGAATTTGAAAATTCTGACTTCTGGTTAAGCATGAGATTTTGAAGATTTGCAATTTGAAGGTGTCTCTGAGTCTAAATAGAGAAGTTTTGAGACTCGAGAATGGCATTTAGGACTTTCTGCAAGGTTCAATCTTGGAAAATGACCATTTTGCCCTTCATGGGTTCCGGAGAACCGAAATGTGGTGATTGAGGGCGATGTCAGGGAGGTGAGTGAAAATTTGGGGTGTTTACACACACATATGTACTGCTCATCACAACATGTTATCTTCATTCCTTCATTATCCCCATCATAAAACGTCGGCTACTGTAAGTATCTCCTTCCCCTGTCATTTTCGTTTTTTTTTTGCTTTGATTTCCCTGCTTATCGATTATCAATGGCATCCTTGTCACTTGAAATTGCTTGTTGTTATCCATGACTGTGCAGTATTATTGAAATATGAATCATTTTTTTTCTGTTTCATTAAATTCTCATAGCAATAGGTGTTGTTTTTGATTTACTGTTTCATTTCATCTTAGTTTTCTGTGGTTTCTCCATCAATCTAATGAGATTATAGTGTTTTTTTTTACACTGTTAAGTTCATCTGCGTCCTTATCAGTCACCTCCTGGTGGGTGTTAAAATTTCTCCTGTATACAACCAAGAGAAAGAAATGACGTGATTGATGCTGAGATGGGTCTCTCTAGCTGCAAGTAACCTGGCGGTGACTCATCCTTTTGAAAAACATACTAGAGGCCCAGTACTGCAAGGGATTCAAAATATGAGAACTTTTGAAGATGCTCCTGTAGACTTGGTGGGATGTGAGAAAGTTGGTAGCTTTCTGTCAAAAAAAAGAAAGGAGACTCATTGTTCTCATATCAGCTCTTTTGTCAAGTCAAACCAAAGATGTTGTTACTGATGGAGCTATTCAACGACTTCATCAGAATGGTCTATTGAGTGCTGATGCAATTGCAATTGCAGATGAATCAATTCTTAGAAGCTTGATCTATCCAGTACGAGTGGCTTCCTGAGATCTACTTGCCGATTGTGTTGGCTGTTGTTAAGGTGCCTCGTCCTCATATGTTTTTCATTTATTATTTGATAATAAATTCTATGTGATGCATAAACTCCCTCCACTAATTTAAGCAATTTTTTTAGCAAATATTTGATCTCTTACCAGAAAATAAGGAAAACTAATGTCCAGGTTTCTTTGATAATTTCTGTTTAAGAGGTGAACTATCAGCTTGTTGATCAGTTTGAACATATGGTTCTCAGCTTAGCGTCGTGTTTTCTTATTTTCATGTGATTGATTAAGCTATTTACCTATCAATATAAAGTTGCTAAAATCCATGGGCTTGGGGTCTTCCTTGTTTCATGAATGTTTGTTACCTTGACAGTATCAAATATTCTTTTTGTCATTCTTTAAAGTTATCTTCTAGTGAAATGAGTCAGTTTGAGCATGGCTTTATGAGAGGTTGTGGCTGGGCTCAAGTTTAAAACATGCCAAACTTAGTCTTGAGCTCAAACACGTATTGAGCCTAAACTAGCCAAACTTCAACAACATAAACTCTGCTCAAATGGCTTGTTTACCACATGCCACTGATGGCCTATGGCCATGCAAATGTGATATTAAAACTAATCTTCCTCTAACAGTGATTAGCTTTTTCTCATAGGGTGGAAATGAGGCAATTAGATGGAATTGACCTCCCCTGCCTCATGTTATACATGGCATTGGTAATGTATTGCATCCCCATTTAGTCATAGCCACCTTGCATTTGTGTTATGTTCTGGGTCACAACAGATAGTATTTAATATATACATTATGCTCTTGATCAGCATGTGAATTAACCTCATAGTGTAGTATATTAAATAGCAGAATGGTGTCAGCAGTGTGGATTGATATGTTCAGCACCATACGGTTAGTAGGGTGAGAGTGTATATAGCTAATGTTATGTTATCATAGTATGTGAGGCAGCACACCATTTTGCAGCCATCTCCATAGCTCATTTCACAGTAAATACATCAACATCACATTTTGATGTATGTACCACCATTTCCCCAGGATCCCTTCATTTCCAGCACTCTCATCCACCTACACTGAGTGCATGTCATATGTGATATATATATACATACATAATATATATATATGTATATATATATATACATATACATGAATATATGTACATATATATATATATATATATATATATATATATATATATATATATATATATATATATATATATATATATATACTCGTATATATATATATATAGGCATGCACATGTGTATATAGATATGTAATGTCATTTTCCATCTTTTCCATCATTTATGTCTTGGTACATGAGCACTTTATCATTAAACATTTACATGATATGGGCGGTTTCTCTTCTATTTTTCATACTAACTAAAGTGTTTTGCAGGGAATGTGTGAAAAATATCATTACTTGGAGTTGTGAATTCAACTTTCAACTTTATGTGTTGTAATAGTTAGATATTAAATGAGAATTTACATTTCCTATCTTAGATAGAATGAATGAGCATTGTAAATATCATGAATTGCTTGCTTTCACATCATTTTTTTCTTTTTCTTTCAAAAATTTCGCGAATGGGAACACGAATGGCACGTGCACCATTTCATAAGAGGTAACTAATCTTAAGTTGATGATTTACATCAATGGCCATAGTCAGGATGTAAACAAAACTTAGGATTTTTATCTTTTATAAAATAACACTGGACCCTTTTTAAAATTCATCATATTTTCCTTAAATATTATCCTCTTTTATCAGAGTTTAGTTTAAAATTAACTTAATATATATATCAATGGCCATAGTCAGGATATATTGAGAATTAATTTCATTTTAAACTCTATAAAAGCACCAAAATATGTTTTATTCTTCACCTAAATTTAAATATAGATTATTATATAATACATTCAATGACCATAGTCAAGGATGTATTATGTTTTCAATCTTATTTCAATTCATGTAAAGAATGAAATATGGTTTTCAAAATCCAATTTCAAAATTCTTTAAATTCATTCATCATTTAGGATAGAATTGCATCATATTTTCAAAATTATTTTCATAAAATCCAAGTGATTTCCTTCAGATATCTTCTTCACTTCTCAAATCAATTTTCAACTCTTGTAAATTCAAATATCATTTTCAGATTTTAAATTCAAAGTCCAATTTTGACTTTGAAATTCATTTGTATATCCAATATTCAAATTCTAATTCAAATCGAATTTCAAAGTTCAATTTAACTTTGAAATTCCTAATTTATCTTCTGATTTCAAATTCAAAATCAAGTTTATTTTCTTATCTTCAAAATTCAAGTTTTGAGATTAATTCTGAATCTCAAAAATTCAAGTCTTTTTCTAAAGTTTTAAATTCAATCTAGGTTTTCAAACCCAAATCCATATTCAAAAGTCCCATTTGGACTTTCAAAACTCAAAATCCAAATTTAGATCAACTTGGATCTAGTTTTCTAAATACAATTCTACTTTTTGGATCTTAGACTTCAGATCCAACTCTATTTTAGGATCCAGAACCCAATTCTACTTTGGATCTTAGACTTCAGATCCAAAATCCCTCTTAGGATCCAGAGTCCGACTCTTGGATCTCAGATTTCAGATCCTAAACCCATTTTAAGACCCAAGACCCATCTTAGGATCCAGAACTCAATTTCATCTTGGATCTCAGACTCCAGATCCAAATTCCATTCTAGGATCCCGAACCCAGTTCCACTTTGGATCTCAGACTTCAGATCCAAAGTCTATTTTAGGATCCAGAGTCCAACTCTATCTTGGATCTCAGATTTCAGATCCTAAATCCATTTTAAGATCCAAAATCCATTTTTATGATTCAGAATCCAATTCCATCTTGGATTCAGATCTTGGATTCCAGATCTTGGATCCAATCCTATTTAGGATCCAGAATCCAAATTCCATTCCCAACTCTGAATTTCAAATCCAATTTCATTTCCAGATCTCATCTGAACTTCCTAAATCCACTTTATTTCTAAATGCCATTTGGATCTCTCAAAACCATCATGATTTCAAATTTTAGATTCAAATTTCATTACAAGTTTTATCTCTTCTCTAAATTCAAAGTCTATTTTCTGACTTTGGAATTTCTTTCCTTTTTCCTTTTTATCTCATCTTCAAACTATTCTTTTCCAATTCAAAAGAGCTATTTTCCCAACTTTGATCATTTCAAAGACTTAGAATTTCTCTGATCTATCTCGAGTTCTAAAGTTAGATTTTATCATTAAGAAACCATTTCTTCACTCAATTATCAAGTTCATCTCAGAATACTTGGAAAATTTTCAAAACATCTTTCAAAAGAGCATAGATCCTTGCATTGCACAAGCATGATTCTTTGTGCATTTAGATCTAGAATAAATTCTTAGATAATATTTAGGCAAAGCAAATAGGCATAAATTTGATCCTTGGTTTGATTACCCCTGGTAAAGGCGCCAGGAACGGTCGAACCTCGTACCGACAAGCGAATTCCGTCTCTCCATTTTCCCGCAAATATTTTCAAAACGGAGGTGAGTAATTTTCTAAATATTTTCAAATCAAGGTCTAGTGAAACCCCGCAAAAGAGTTCCTCTTTCTCTCTTCTTTTCTTTTTTCTTCTCTCTTCTTTTCTGTCTTTATTTTTCTCCCTTCAAAAAAGGAGGAAAATAAAGGCTAGAAAGGAAAAAGAGAAGGAAGAGAGAGAGAAACCACAAGAGAGGAAAAATTTTGCGATGATCACACTCGTCACTGCTCACTGAGGAGTAGGAGCAGAGATTGTTGACTATTTTATGAGAGCACAAGGCAGCGATTGGCTGGGGAGTGGTTGATTTGAAGGGGATTGATCATTCATTCTGCATGCACAGAATTCTTTGCGATGAAAAAGTAAAGCCAGTGCGGGATATGCAGAGAAGGTTAAATCCCAACATGAAGGAAGTGGTGAAGAATGAGGTGGTGAAGTGGTTGGATGCCGGGATTATTTACCCCATTTCTGATAGCCAGTGGGTCAGTCTGATTCAGGTTGTGCCGAAGAAGTCAGGACTCACTGTTGTGGAGAATGAGAAGGGGGAAAGAATTCCGATGAGGACCACCACAGGGTGGCGAGTCTGCATTGACTATAGGAAGCTGAATGTGGCAACTCGGAAAGATTATTTCCCGTTGTCATTCATTGATCAGATCTTAGAGAGACTCACAGGACAGAACTACTATTGCTTTTTAGATTGATACTCAGGGTATAATCAAGTAGTTGTCCATTCTGACGACCAGGAGAAGACGACATTTACATGTCCTTATGGCACCTTCGCATTCAGACGTATGCCGTTCGGGCTCTACAATGCCCCAACAACTTTTCAGAGGTGCATGTTAGCTATCTTCTCTGATATGATAGATGATGTCATGGAGGTGTTCATGGATGATTTTTCGGTGTGTGGCTCTTCATTTGAGGATTGTCTCCAAAAACTTACTCGAGTACTGAGTAGGTGTGAGGAGACAAACCTAATTCTGAGCTGAGAAAAGAGCCACTTTATGGTCCAGGAGGGGATTGTGCTTGGACACATTGTGTCCAAGAGAGGGATTGAGGTTGATAGAGCGAAGGTGGAATCCATTTCTCGTTTGAATCCACTTACCACTGTAAGGCAGATTAGGACATTTCTAGGGCATGCTGGATTTTATAGACGGTTCATTAAAGATTTCAACAAAATCTCTCGACCGCTTTGTACTTTATTCGAGAAGGATCAGCCCTTTGATTTTAGTGAGGATTGCATGAAGGCCTTTGAGATACTCAAAGAGGCCTTGATTACTGCGCCCATTTTGAGACCTCCGGATTGGACGCTCCCGTTTGAGATCATGTGTGATGCTTCTGACTATGTGATGAGGGCCATTTTAGGACAGCGGATTGACAGGAAGCTTTATGTGATTTACTACGCAAGTAGAACTCTATCTGATGCTCAGATGAATTATACCATGACAGAGAAGCAGCTACTTGCTGTAGTATTCGCATTAGACAAGTTTAGGTCCTATCTTCTTGATTCGAAGGTGGTTGTCTATTCTGATCATGCTGCATTAAAGTACCTTTTGAGCAAGAAAGACACCAAACCGAGACTCATTCGTTGGGTTCTTCTACTACAGGAGTTTGATCTTGAGATTCGAGATAAGAAGGATAACGAGAATGTAGTAGCAGACCATCTGTCTAGACTGATCGTGGAGACCACGCAGGATCAGAGGCCGATCAGTGATTCTTTCCTCGATGAGCAGATCATGTCAGTCAGGACATCACAGTTACCCTGGTTTGCTGATATTGTGAACTATCTGGTTTCGAGACAGATCTCTGAGCATTGGGCGAGGAATGAGCGTGAGAGTTTCCTATCTCAGGTGAGGCACTATTATTGGAATGAACCAGAATTGTTCAAATATTGCGCAGACCAGATCATCAGAAGATGTGTTTCAGAGGAGGAGTACGAGTCCATTCTTAGTTTTTCCCATTCTTTAGCATGTGGAGTAGATTTTAGCAGTAGGAAGACAGCTGCAAAGGTTCTGTAGTCTGGATTTTATTGGCCCACACTCCACAGAGATGCACATGAGTTCTACAGAGGATGTATTAGATGTCAGCACACTAGGAACATGTCCAAGAGGGACATGATGCCCTTGCTTCTGATTTTGATAGTCGAGATTTTTGATGTTTGGGGCATAGATTTTATGGGCCCATTTTCGCCATTATTCGGAAATTTGTACATTTTAGTAGTGGTTGATTATGTGTTCAAGTGGGTCGAAGTTGTGGCAACCAAGACCAATGATCATAGAGTGGTGCTTAAGTTCATTAAGCATAACATTTTCAGTCGTTTTGGTGTGCCACGTGCGATGATCAGTGATGGTGGCAAGCATTTTAGGAATGCACAAATAGCTTCTCTGCTTAGAAGGTATTCTGTCAATCATAGATTCACCACTCCATATCATTCGCAGACTAGTGGACAGGTAGAGGTCTCTAATAGGAAGATAAAGCGGATTCTAGAGAAGACAGTTCGCCCGGACAACAAGGATTGGTTCCAGCTCTTAGATGATGCACTTTGGGCATATAGGACTGCATTTAAGACCCCCATTGGCATGTCCCCATATCGCCTTGTATTCAGAAAAGCATGCCATCTTCCTATCGAGCTGGAGCACAGAGCATATTGGGCCATCAAGAAATTAAATTTTGACCTCACCCAGGCTGGCAAAGCGAGAGCATTGCAGCTCTCAAAATTAGAGGAACTCAGGAATGATGCATATGAGAATGCCAAGTTATACAAAGCTCACACTAAAGCATTTCATGATAAGCACATTGTCAGGAAAGTGTTTGAGCCGGAGCAGAGAGTTTGGTTATACAATTCTCGTTTGTATCTATTCCCAGGAAAATTGAGATCGAGATGGGAGGGGCCATACATTGTGAAAGAAGTGTTTCCACATGGAGCACTCACATTATTTGATTCTAAGACCCAAGGTATATTCAAGGTTAATGGGCAAAGACTGAAGCCCTACATTTCAGATTCCTTGCAGAATGGTGAGTGTGAGATAGTGCATCTCACGAAGGCATAAGGATTTGACCAGAGGGATGTATCATATGTATATAGTAGAGTAGTTTTGTTTTTCATTTCAGTATTTTCTTTTATTCAGTATTTCATTTCATATGTGCTGACATTTGTTTTTGGTTTATGCAGGTTGAATCTAACATTTAGTGTATGAGAATTATTTACTAGGTACAAGGCAGAGCTTTAAGAGCATTCATTGATCAGATGAGCAGAAAATTATGCAATCAGATATGCATAGGATGTTGCAAAGTCAAGTCAATCAATTTCAGAAGCCTGACACAGATCAAGTTGTATCTATCCTTTCTCCCATATTCATTTTCTTGTCTTTTAGTGTGCATTTGCATTACATTTTTACATACTTGGTATGCCACTAGGGACAGTGTCATTCATGCATGGGGGGGGGTTAGATGCACACTAAATTTTTTTTATATATATGTCTGGTAGCTAAAGTAGGCATTTGAGAACAAGTTTGTAGCATATATGATTGTTTTTTGCATAATCTAACAGTTTAGAATTTTTTAAGCCCCATGTAAAAATTTTTCTCTAAACTGATTCAAATAGAGTAGTTATTTATGAGAAAATTCAAAGAAAAGATAGTATTTGATTGTTAGAAAGTTTTGAATCACTTTAGTATAAGTATGCATATTATGTTTTGTGAAAAAAATAAGCAATGGAAAGATGTTTTTGAAAAATGAGCTTAAAAGAATAGAGCTACGTTTAGTTGTTGATGACTTCGTGAATCCTAGTAGTGGAACTCAGGCACAAGATGAAGTGTTTGAGTCTCTTGACGAAAAGGATAACGAAGGAGATCATCTTCTGGTCCAGTCGATATCTGTGGCCTTTGTAGTTCGAGCAAGTAGAATCTGAAGGGTGTTTTACACCTGGTGCCCTAAAGTCATCTGGTTTGGGAGCCACCGGTTCGAAAGCTTGTTACATGAACTGCATAGAAAGCCTAAGAGATAGAGACATTGCACATGACGAGATGAAGACTATACGTAAACTAATAGAATAGAAGGTCTAGTGACTTGAGCAATTAAGTCTGAGGGATACTGTAAGGTCCGTGCATATTTCTGAGGAGTTTACTGCTTACTTAGTGTTAATATGTGTGCTTTCGCATGATTACGAGGTTCTATTGCATAATTAAGTAAATTTTGGATGTGCCTTGTGTTTTGGCTTTGTACGCGCAACTCGAAAAAAATCGCGTAGATATACTGTGTAAGTAAGAAGTGCCTAATTCTGGACGAATTTATCTTTGAAATTTTAATGGTTAATTTATAATATGTTTTTATAGTTTTCCTCGAATTTGGGATTTATACGACGTAAAAACCTCGTGAGTGCATGGGAATTATGAGTTTTGGACCCAAAATCATAATACGCTTAGTTCTAGCAAACGAAAGGCAATTTTATTGAAAAGCCTTAACCATTTCATATTAATTGACGATAATTAGAGAACTGAATGATTTATTTGAATTTAACTAATATTTTAGTGCATTAATTAAGCGTAGTTTTGAAGTTTAACAAGTGGCGATTTTTGGTTTTGGAGCGGATCAATTAGATGAGGACCCAAATCCATTGGGCGTCCTCTCTAGTGGACATCCTTAGCCTTGGTTGACCAGTTGGTCAAGGTTTGACCAGCTGGGTGGCACTTTTGAAAACTTTTGCATGGCATTTGAAAAGGAGGCCACTATTGTCCCTTGGTCTTTTCAAAAACCCCATTATGAAGCATCATAAGGGGGCACACTTCTCAAAGAGAGCATGGGGCTGGCGCCTCATGGCATTTCTGCAACATTTTTGAAGGATTTCAAATGCTAGAAACCCATTGGTTGAGCCTTAGGGGCAGCCCATGTAATTCTTTCAAGTTTTAATGGTTTTTTCAAAGTGGCATTTTTGAAAGAATTTGAAATGATTTCAAAACACCTACATGCATTGGGCGTGGGTTTGTAGGAGGGGGGCGTGGAGCACCCCAGCCCTCCATCCTAGCTGGGTTAATCCCAGCCGTCCACTTCTTAAACCCTAACCTATTTAGAGCATTGAAGAGAGAGAAAGAGGCATTTCCTTAGATTTTTTTTCTTGAGGAGCTTCTCTCTCCTCGTCCCCTTCCTTCCCTTCTCTAAACCGTGAGTGAGAGAGGAGATATTGAGTGTGTATGAGCCTAGTTCCAGCCCCAACCGTGAGCAGCACCTTGTTTTTCCATTTTCCAAAGCCTCGTAGGTGAGACACTCCTACACGAACCCCATGGAAGTGGAATTCGTTTCTAGCATGCTTATAATGCACTTTTCTCTTGTTTGTTGCGAAATGAGGTAGTGTGATGCCCATTGAAATCGTTTGGGTTCTTTTTCGTTGAAAATGTTTTAGGTTTTATTATTGAAATCATTTTGGGTTTTCTCATTTCTATAGTTTTCATTGCATGCATTGCATTGAGCAAAATAATGGTAAGACGTCAAGAGCTCAGATTTTTTATTCGTACTCATGCATTTGTTGTAGTACGTTACATGCAATTTCTTTGAATAAACCACGATAAAATGTTTTTCCATTTCTTGTGATTTCCTATTTCGAAGCTTTGCTTCTTTTCCTCGTTTTGTATTATAGTTGCACAATGGCTGGAAGCCATCTCCCACTCAAGCATTATCTTTTGGCTATTGACACGTTTTATGCATATGGTTTGATTCTTGTCCGCCGGGCCTTGCCAAGATATTTTTATCTTTTTCTTTCCTCTCTCTGTTTTGGCTAGGAGACCATGGTTCGGCCTAAGCCCAGTAACCCGGCTTATGCGGGTTAGCCCCATTTGGGTGTTGCTGGTCTCGGCCCAAGAGGTCGAGCCGTGAATGTGCACATCAGGCTTTCCCATTGTTTCCAGCCTTTACAATTTCTGTTACAGGTTGGGTCGTTGTTTTATTTTCTTGGCTGGACGGTCCAGACACGTTGGACGTGTCCAGCAGGGTTCTTACTAGACCTGCCCCCAGCGTGATGCCCTGTTATCGTCGCAAAATTTTTCCCGTCTTCCCTTCCTGGCGGAAGAGAAAGAGGAAAGTGCTTTCGCGATTCAAACTTGACCGGATTTTGGAAATTGTTTTGAAATACTCGCCTCTATTTTGAAAATTGCGGCAAAATCCATGGGATGGGGCTCGACCTGTCGGTACGAGGTTCGATCGTTCCTGTCGCCTTTAACAGAGGTAATCGAACCAAGGACCAAAATTGTGCTTGACTTAGTTAAATCATCAAAATCATGTTCTATCCTAAATGCACAGAAAATTCAGGCATGTGTTATAAGATTTTGAAAAATGTAAGTAAAAAAAAACATGATGTATGCTCAGAAAATATTTGGAGTTGAAAAGCATTTCTCAGGAAAAAGATGGAAATCAATCTTATAGAAAACTCACACGAAGATGATTTGAAATCTCGGGAAAGTTTATAAAGATTTGGAAAAATCATGAATGGATGAAAATCCTGAGAAAATGGAAAGAATTCTTGAGAAAAGGGTAAACATTTGAAGGGAAAATGTTTGTCAGGAAAAGCTTCAAGTTTTGAAAGCTTTCTTTGGAAAATGATTGAAATTCATTGGAAAACCCGTTTGGGGAAGGAAAATTGAAACTCGGGAAACTGAAATCCTAAGAATCTTAGCCTTGAAATATCTGGAAATTGATTTTGATCTTTGAGAAAGGTGAGAGACTTCTTTTGAAAATCTTGAGAAAATAACCTTTTCCATGGAAAACTGTGGAAAAACCTGACTTGGGAAGACCGATTTTGAAAAATCCTCAGAGTTTCTTGAGAAATCGATTTTCTTGAGAATGAAGTTTTCTTAAGAAAATCATGAGAAAACCAATGATTTCATGATGCAAATGATATGAGTGAATGAATGCACTTTGAAAAGATTTTCTGAGAAATTTGTTGGAAAAATGTGTATTAAGTCAAAATAAATCCTTTACATATTCTGACTGTGGCCATGAATATGTTCAGAGTTTATTTGATTTAATTCACAATACTTTGCAAAATTGGAAATATGATGTGCATTTTAAGATAGCCTAAGAGTGTAGGCTCAATGTGACTGGTAGAGAGATGATGGATCTGGGTCTCGTCCATATTCCGACTAGGGCCGTAAATATGGACTCCACCGAGTTCATTAACTCCCTAAGAGTTGGTGCATGTGCCATTCGTGTACATCCACAATGCTTTTGAAATAAAATGCATGAATCACATAAACAGGATATTGCAGGAATTTAAACTATATGATATGCATCCTAGTCTAAGCAGAAAATTAAATCTCTTATTCCAACATTTACATTATTACATCACTAAATAAATGAAATAAAGGGAAATTGCAGACTTCAGTTCCTTCTTTTGAGTGTCCCTGCCAAACTTGAAATGGGGTTAGCTCAAATATGTGGGTTTTTCCAAGATTTTCCAATAATATTCTAAAATTATTGGACTTAATTGGATATAAACCCTATTTTCATGCTTTCTTGATATTTGAAATGATGTAAATGCAAAAAATTCAGTATAAAATAGTTTGAAATTCGAAGTTGTGGTTAAAATGACCAAAATACCCCTAATATTAAGGTTACACCTTTAAAATCAGGGTTTTTGAAGGAAATTTTGGTAAAATTGAGATTTTGAAATTCGAATTGAAACAAATGATGATGAAATGCAGTATGAGGCATGATGACATGCTGCTAAACAAATTAAGATTGTAAAATCAGAATTTTGACATGCTATCATTCATCAAAAATAACGAATTTCGCTTGATTTTCGCTTGGATGAGGGTCCCACGGGGCCCTGTTTTGATGATATGGCTAAACCGAGCCTCAAATGAATTCCAAATGCTGTCAAATTCGATATGGAGCATCTAACTATTCTGATAAACATCCTAGAATGTTAAAACTCACGAAATGACATGGTTTAGATACTACAATTTAAAGAAAATTCTAAAAGGGCGAATTTCGCCTACGGACCCGAAACAAATGCAACACTTAATGCAGTAATACGAGAATTCCACCATAAAAAAATCTGAGATTTTTCAGACTGCTAAATGACATAAAAATAAAAAAAATTGTTTTTTACAGCTCCGGAATTTGAACTACGGTGAGTTCCGTAACAAGAATTTGGTTCTGACGGAGGCAAAATCAACCTGATCCAATGTAAAATTACATAAAAAATAGCATCTGACCATATAAATTCCTGATATTTAACTGAAGAACTAACGAAAGACACAGGAACAACTTTCATGTTTATGATTTTGGCATTTGATTAACATGAACATAGATAAAAATACGACTTTTCAGACCTAAATTAACAGAGCAGATAAATATCATAAAACCAGAGACTGACAAGAAAAATCTAAAACTGATAGTAAAACTGTTCTACAAATCATAAGCTTTTAGATGCAAACAGAGGAAATCCTGAACATGACATTCACTTATGACAGATTTGGATTTGAAGCAATACCCAAAGAGAACCCATCGCCTTAAATCGATCCAAAGTCTCAGAGACCCAAATTAGGCTCTGACACGTGTCCCAAACTCTCAGATTTTTGTCAGATGTAAAAAAAAATCCAAAAAATCTGATAAAATCATATTAAAAACTAGACATCATCCCGAGTTCACGACCATTTTAGGATTGAAAATCGGACTTCATATGAGAGAGATCTTGATTTTACAAGTCGGAGATAAATTTTCAAAATGTATCCCAGGTAACAAAACCCGACCTATCATTTCAAAAATTTACTGTAGTAAATAAATTCAAATCATTCCGAATTTTTGGCATATTGCTAGGGGAACCTAGGGACACGTACTGTGATTTGTTTGGCATTTTTAAAGAAAAATAAATGCATAAAATGATGAGTGGACTGACTGACAAAAACAGGAAATTACAGAAATGAAGCAGAATTGAAACAAAGGCTAAAAAAAATCTAATTAATTCCTAAAATATACTAAATCAACGAAATGAAATATGAACTAAATCTAATTAATGCATGAATGTTAAAATCATCAAGAAAACATAATTTTACTTTTAATATATGTCTCTTTATGAGAATAGCTCGATCCATCATTCGGATGAGCTCTTTCTTCAAAACGAAAGTGCGAATCAAGACAAAGGCATTATTTTGATAAAACCAATTAGAATAGAGGTGCACCTTGTGTTCTTTTGCAGCTTTGGAACTCCAAAAATGAACGGCTACCAACGGCTTCTTTCGTCCTTCAACCCGGGCTTCCAAAGGTTCACAAAAATTGATCCACGCACCTAGATTGAGTTGGAATTGATGCGAGCAAGCTTGGTACTTCGATGCACCCTCTCAATTGAGCCCAAGGGGGGCGTGAATTCAGAACATCAAAATCGTGTAGTAGGGCACTCAGAGTGAAAATGCTAAATCCAAAAGGAACTCTCTTAGGTTGGGCGTGGGGCCTTGTATTTATAGAAATTTTTGGAAAATTTTGAAATTCAAAGAGGCTTAATCTGAGCCCTCCATGTGGCGCCATCTCAAGGCATGCCACTTGGATTTTTTGAGAATAAAAAAATGAGAATTTTGTGAGTGAGACACCTCAGCAGGGGAATTTGGAATTTTTTAAAAAGCTTGCTTGATTTTCTATGCAGGAGGCTCACAAATGACGCCACCTCAGAGGGTGTTGCTTGGGTTTGAAATTCGAAATTTGCCTTTTTCAGGAAGCCCTCATGTGGCGCCACCTCATGGGGCTATTTTTATTTTGAATAAAATAAAAAATGAAAATTGAAGCCAAGTGGGGCTCTGGAATGGCGCCACCTCAAAAGGTGTTTGAGATTTGAATCTAGAAGCAGTAGGAGCATGCCATGTGGCGCCACATCAGAGTGGCTCTTGACACGTGTCAGAAGAACATGGCAGTGGGCTCAGAAGGTGCCACCTCAGAGGAGTTTGAGTTCTACTTTTTCTGATGAAAGGAGATCTGGACATGTGGCAGTCCAGAATGGTTCCATACCTGACATGTGTCAGCTTGCTGGAGGAGGTTCTTCAGATGGCGCCACCTCAGAGAAGAAATTTGAAATTTAAATGAGGTTGGCTCTGGAGGAATGGAGGGTGGACATGTGGCGCCTCCTCTGGGAGATCCTGCAGTGACATGTGGCAAGAGGGAGGAAAAGGAGGGAAAGGGACACGTGGCACCATCTCAAAAAATGAATTTAGGGAGGAGACTTCAGGATTTGCACCACCTCAGCCTGGAGTTTGAATATTTGAATTGTTGCTTTTTCTGAAGGAGGCAGAGAGTGACATGTGTCACTTGCTTTTTCTGAGGAAAGCAGAGAGAGACACGTGTCCCTTTCTTTTTCTGAGAAGAGCAAAGGATGACATGTGTCACTTGCTTTTTCTGAGAAAAGCAGGGAGTGACACATGTCTGCTGCAGAAGAGAATACCTCAGATGGCGCCACCTCAGAAGGAGACAACTCTACTTTTTCTAAAGGAAGCTAAGAGTGACATGTGTCACTTACTTTTCTGAGAAAAGTAAGGAGAGACATGTGTCATTCTGCTTTTTCTGAAGAAGGGAGAGAGTGACACGTGTCTCTTGCAGGAGACACATTTCAAATGGTGCCACCTCAGGGGAGACAAGCTTTACTTTTTTCTGAATAGGACAACACATGACACTTGGCGTCTCATGGTGACTTGGGAATGACACATGGCACAAGATGAAGATGGTGGACATGTGGCGCCATCTTGAAGAGGCCCCACACTAACACTTGGTAAAGAAAGGGAATGACATATGGCAGAGCAATGGAAAAAGGTCCAGTGGCGCCAATCCAGGGACAAGGCTCCTATATTTTTGGGTTTTTTCAAAATTCAGGTTTTTCAAAAGAAAAGCCTATGTGACACCACCTCAATGTGGGCCCCACATTGCTTCTTTATTGAAATAAAGACAAGACAACAAAACCTCTTTTTTGGAATTTTCATAAAATTTGGACTAATTGGCAAAACAAAAAATTTGAAAAGAGTTGGCTCCTGTAGGGCGGTTTTATAAAAGGATAATATTTGAAATTGTTTGACAAAAGGGCAAAATCTGAGATGAAATTTATTGAGAATTATCCAGATTGTTTTCTTGAGAAAATATTTTGAAATTTAGAGTTTTGGGGGTAAAATGGGAAGAATTGATAATTTTGAAGACCCAGGGTTTTGAAATTAATTTTGAAAAGAGTTGAAATTCGAATCTGGATTGAAGATTTAGAAATCGAGAGTTCTGGATCTCGAAATGACATGTTGTGCAGTGCAGTGATATGAAATGCTTATACAATGCCATGCAAAGACATGTTTTCTGAAATGCCCTTCTGAAGTAGGATTTTAAAATTTTGCAGTTTGAAGATGTTTCTGAACCTAAATATAGAAATTTTGAGGCTCAGGAATGAAATTTTCGACTTTCTGCAAGGTTCAATCTCAAAAAATGACCATTTTGCCCTTCGGCTGGTTGGTAGAGCTGTCAGGGAGGTGAATGAAAATTTGGAGTGTTTACAGATGCCCTTCTTTGCTACTAAGCCGGCTTGTGGCCGAGCTTAGTGGCAAAGAAAAACACACCAAAATTTGGGTTATATAAAGTGCCCCAGTAAGAAGGATCTGACTGGGTGTGAGGAAATTAGCCCGGTGATCATGGTAGATATGAAATGGAGAATGAAGAGGAATAGATTTGCTTTATGAAAGTGAAGTTCAGGTTTTTGCCCTTAACCTGGATGGAACAGAAATACCTCGCATGGAACAAAGCTCAGGTTTTAACCCTTGACCTGATTGGGGAATGAAATATCTCATAAAATGAGACTCAGGTTTGTACCCTTAACCTGATTGGGGATTGAAAATAAAATACCTCATTGAATGAAGCTCAGGTTTATACCCTTATCCTGATCGGGCGGAAGATGGAATACCTCATTGAATGAGGCTCAGGTTTATACCCTTATCTTGATCGGGCAGAAAATGGAATATTGGAAGGTGAATAAGACAACTTTTCTTGAACAGGAACGAGGCGATGAAAATGGAATTGTAAGAGGCAATTTTGGAAAATGATCAAGACGATCCGGTGAATTTTTCATCATCGTGAAATATGAATAAGGTAAGGAGTAAGACGACTCTTTCAACAACGCGAAAGATGGATATGGCAATCTTTTGATAAGGTAACTCTTTCGGCAACGCGAAAGACAGATAAGGCAAACTCTTTCAGATAAGAGTAAGGCAACTCTTTTGACAACGCAAAAGATGAATAAGGCAATCTTTCCAACGAGGAATAAGGCAACTCTTTCGACAATGCGAAAGATGAACGCAGGCGATCCAAAGGAACAAGGCGATTCTTTCGATAACACGAAAGATGACAAAAGGTAATCCGAAGGAACAAGGCGATTCTTTCGACAACACGAAAGATGATAACGCGATCCAAATGAGCAAGGCGATTCTTTCGACAACGCGAAAGATGACAAAGGTAATCCAAAGGAACAAGGCGATTCTTTCGACAACACGAAAGATGACAAAGGCAATCCAAAGGAGAAAGGCGATTCTTTCGACAACGCGAAAGATTACAAAGGTAATCCGAAGGAATAAGGCGAGTCTTTTGACAACGCGAAAGATGACAAAGGTAATCCAAAGGAATAAGGTGATTCTTTCGACAACGCGAAAGATGACAAAGGCAATCCAAAGGAATAAGGCGATTCTTTCGACAACGCGAAAGATGACAAAAGGCAATCCAAAGGAACAAGGAGATTCTTTCGACAATGCGAAAGATGACAAAGGTAATCCAAAGGAACAAGGCGATTCTTTCAACAATGCGAAAGATGACAAAAGGCGATTCTTTCGACAATGCGAAAGATGACAAAAGGCTATCCAAAGGAACAAGGCGATTCTTTCGACAATGCGAAAGATGACAAAAGGCAATCCAAAGGAACAAGGCGATTCTTTCGACAATGCGAAAGATGACAAAAGGCAATCCAAAGGAACTAGGCGATTCTTTCGACAACGCGAAAGATGACAAAGGTAATCCAAAGGAATAAGGCGATTCTTTCGACAACGCGAAAGATGACAAAGGCAATCCAAAGGAACAAGGCGATTCTTTCGACAACGCGAAAGATGACAAAGGTAATCTGTAAACACCTCAAATTTTCCTCATCCATTCTCAAACAATCCTCCTCGTGCAGTGCCAACCCTGTTAGGTCAGTGTAGGAGTCAAACCCCGAGTCAGTTTCAAAAAATCACCATTTTACCAACTTTCATTAGGAAAATTACCATTTTACCCCTAGGTCATCCCAGACCCCAGTCAGTGGGAGTCAACCAAGCTCATTGGTCAGTTCAGAACATTTAGAATATCAATCATTTCAAGATTATCTGAGCTCACAATGAACAGATCATTTCCATTTCTGACCATTCCTGTCAAGATGGGATCATTTCTTCAGAAATGAGCTTATTTCTCACTCAAATTCAAACCAATTGTCTCTGAGTCAGTCATTCATAGTCAGTCAGTCATACTCCCCAGAGTCTAACTTGAGCTCACCACGAGTTTGAGTGCTCCAGTTTCAGTTCAACACCATTTTCAAATGTCTAGGAGCCCATTTTAGTCCATTTTAGCTCTTTCAACTGAAATTGAGTTGAGTTCAGTCAATTGAGCTAGTGTTCAAGCTTTGATTTTAGTTCATGTCAGTATCACTGACCTTTGTTCTAGCTCAAACCTAGCTCAGGTTCGTAATTCACTTCGCTCCAGTAATCATTCCGTACCATTTCTCTAAAAATGGCAACTTTTCTTGAAAATTCAGCCGGAAAGGTCAGTTGAGTCAATGTCTGGTTAGTTCACTTGAGTTCTGAAACTCTAAAACTCAGCTCAATCCAGCTCATTTCAGTTTAATTCAGCTCGAACCCCAATTTTCAGTGTCACTCTGACCCAGTAGAGTCCCGAAAACCATTTCTTGAGCTATTTTGCAAATTTTCTCAATTTTAATGTTTTTTAAAACTGATACAAGTGTCAATCGGGGTCTGACATCCAAAATTCTTCATTCAGGGTCTGCATTTTGCATAGCATTTCATGTCATTTCATATCATTTCTCAGCATTTCATAACATTTCATTTCATTTTCGAAGTCCAGAACTCCAGTTTTATAAATTTCAATCCAGATCGAGTTTTAAAAGCTTTCAGAAATCAATTTTAAACCCTGGGTTTCCAAAATTGACATTTTACCCCCAAGAGTCTAAATTTGGAAATATTTTCTCAAGAAAAATAATCTGAATTTATTTCAAACTCAAATTTTTTGAATTCTACACTGAATTTGCTTCGCAACAGGGTATTGAACTTAAAAATCCAAGCTCGTTTCAAAAACTGCCAAAAATAGCTCATTTTGTTGAAAGCATTTTCTCGAGAAAAACAATCTGGATTTCTTTCAAAATTACATTTTCAAATTCTACACTGAATTTGCTTCACAACGGGGTATTGAACTTCAAAATCCGAGCTCGTTTAAAAAACTGCCAAAAATAGCTCGTTTCGTCTGGAATCTTTCTGAAAAGACTATTTTACCCCTCTAATCTTCAAAATGAATTTCAAAATTGAAATTCGGACCCGCTCTGAGATGGCCCATTCATTTGCATTTCTATTTTATTAAAAAAAAAAATGCTTCTTTTTATTTGTTTATTTTTGTTTTTATTGATTTTTATTTATTTTTTATTTTTTATTTATTTTTTAGAGAGGTGGGACCCACAAGGTGGTCGCCCAAACCTCCAGCCCCTCTATTTCTCCATTTCCTTTCTCTCCTCCTCTCCTTTCCCTTTCCTCCTTCTTTTCTTTCCTTCTTTCTTTCTTTTCTTTCTTTCTTCTTCCTTTTTCTTTTCTTTCTTTCTTTCTTTATTTTCTCCTTTCTTTCCTCTCTCTCCACTCACGTATGGTTCTTCCAGCCCCCTCTTCTTCTTCTTTCCCTCTCCTTTCTTCCCTTTTCTTTCCTTTTCCTTCTTTCCCTCTTCTTTCCTTTTCCTTCCCTTCCTTCTTTCCCCTTTCTTCCTTACTTCCTTTGAAATTCTCTCAAAAGCCAAGGCTGCAACTATTCACGTATAGCCATTCACGTATGGCGGTAGACAAAAAAATAAAGTCAGTTATTATTATTAGCAACTTAGGTTTTAATGAATTAAAACCTAAGTTACTAACCAAAAAAAGAAAAAAGGAGACACGGTTGGCTGCCTCCCACCTCTTAACGCCTCCCATCTTCCCCTTAGCACATTGACGTCTCTCTCTCTCTCTCTCTCTCTCTCTCTCTCTCTCTCTCTCTCTCTCTCTCCCTTGAACTCTCTCTTTCTCATCCCTTGGCTGCAACTTTCAGCCATTGAAACCCCATCCTTGCATCCCTTACACAGCCACCAGCTGGGCCTCCATCATAGCTTTTTTTGGTGCCAGCAAGAGCACCTCATCTGCAGTTTTTTTTTCTTCAGCCACCACAGCAACCAGCAACCTCCAGCCAGCAGCAAGAGCACCTCATCTGCAACTTTTCTTCAGCCACCACAGCAACCAGCATCAACAAACTCCAGTTGCAGCCTTCACCTCCTCTCACTACAACAGCACACAGCCTCTTCACCTTGGCTTCAGCCATCACATAAGAGAAGCTCCTCCCTCCAGCCATCTCCAACGTTTTCAAGTAGGTGCTTCCACCTTTGCCCCAGCCGTCGTCCAGCCATCCTCTTCACATCAGCTTCAATGCCAACAACACCTCCTTGCAACCACACTTCGTAGCACCTTGGCTTCAACCCCCATCTTCACCACCTTGAACCACCACCAGCCACTCTTTCAGCAGCAGCCGGCCTTCAAGTTGAGGCAGCCTCCACCTTCAATACACCACCCCTAGAAGGTCTACAGCCAACGCACACCAGCTCCAACTCCCCATAGCCGACCACCAGTCTTCTTCTTCAACACCTTTCACGGGTGTTGCAATAGGTCATTGGCTGCATCAAAACCTAAGGTATATCTCTCTCTTGATTTAACATTTGTGTTAAATTTCATTAAAGTGATGCTCTCATGAACATAGCTGGAAATCAGTTCAAAATTGTTTTGTGTTACATGGTTTAAAACTTTTATGATTGAGGCTATGTATGGGAGATGATCCGTGTGAGGGATGGACCGGATCTCTCACCTCAATGGCCAATATTAAGATCTAAGTCATACCCCTGATCATTTTATCTTTTTTTTAGCTTTCATATAGGTTTTATATTTTTAAAAGCATCACATTTAGGTTCATATAGATTCATTTTGCTGTTTTATTCATATAATGTAAATTTGTTAGTATTTGGTTTAAGAATTCACAAGTTTTGATTTTGTGTGCGAAGTCCATACATTATTTTATGTGAGATTCTGCATTAGTAAATTCTATAAAATTTAGATCAATTAGGCCTATATGTCTATGATTTACTTCTAAAAATTTGATTGTATTCGGGTTTCGGAACCCTTCTAAACCGATCAAACCCCACAACGGGTTTTCTGTCTTTTTGAATTTCCAATTTCTGCTTTAGCAGACAAGAACCTCCGGCACCACCCTTGTGAGAGATCCGGATCATCCTCAAAAAATCACAGTGGATTTATAATTAAATCTACTTATGATCTGGAAATTTAGTTTTTTTTAAGAAGTTTTGACCTCTGTCAAAAATCGGATTTCCCAGACCCCTGGGAAAATCTTGATTTTCTTTTGTCAGGGTATAGACAGACCCTAATGCACCGAGTCCATACAATCTGTAATCTGTCTGCAAAAACTTTCAACATGAAAGTTTTTCCTAACATAATTTACTGTCATTTCCCAAAATTTGAGAATTTTTGGATCTGTTTCATTGTTTTTCCCGGATTTTCTCTTTCTGTCTAACAGATTCCAATGTCCAGAAATTCCAGAGATTTAGGTCTCTGATAATAGTGTGGCCTTTTCCAAACCGTAACCCGAATACCAATGGTGTCAAAAAATAAAATATTCCTCTGTTTGTCAGGAACATTTTCCCACAATTTCAGCCATTTTCCCATCTGTCTGCCATTTTCCCCACATTTTATACCGAAACCTGTCTGTTTGCTTCATTTACTAGAGTCGTCGGATTCTGATCCGACTTGCCGGAGTGGTACAGCTCCGACCATAGGTCAAAACCAGAAAGTGTAAAAGGCAAAAATCCTTTTCTTACTGTCCTCTGTCACCCCATAAAATTTGGAAAATTTTTATGGAAATTGGATATCCTAAATCCCCTTTAGAATCAACATTTTAGGCAAAAATCACAAAAATTAGGGTTTTTATTTGAATTTCCATATTTAAAAATACAAAAAATTAGATTTTCGAGCTCCATTATGGTTTTAGGGTTATTTTAGGTGTCCATGCCAAATTTGGTTTAATTCCAAGTTCATTTGCTCCATGTGTTAGTTTATCTTTAAATTTAGAAGCGAAAATCAGGTTAAATTTGATATTTATGATATTTTCGCCATTTTAGGGTTTTTATCATGTACATAAGCATGTAGAATCATATTAGGGTTAATTTCAATGTCATTTGCATTTCATATTTTTCAATTTTACAAAATTTATTTCAGAAAACCCTGGTTTCAAGGCCATAGTCTTGTTATTGGGGGTATTTTGGTCATTTTGACCTAAATTTCAAAATTTCCATTTCTAATTCTCCAAAATTTCATGCATATCATCATATCTTATCATATTATGTTTGATTTATTTCATTTGATTTTCAAAATTCCAAAATTTACAAAAATTCTTTCGTAAAACCCTGATTTCAAGGTCATCAGGGGTATTTTGGTCATTTTGACCCCAATTTCGAATTTCCAAGTTTATTTTCAAAATTTATTCATTATTTTTCATGTTTATATCAAAGGGGGTATGATTATGGGTTTATATCTGAATAATATCCGATAATTTTCCATATTTTCGGATAAATTCAGAAAAACCTATATTTTTGTGCTAACCATGTTTTCTAGTTTTGCAGGAACATTCAAGAAGAAGACTTAGCTTTTATTTTTTATTTTTTTCAATTCAATGTAACCTCAAATGTAATAATTTGGAATAAGAGTTACTTTTCTGCTTAGAATAGGGTTGCATTGCATATAGTTTAATTTATGCAAATTTCAATATGTGATGTATGATTCATGCACATTATTTCAAATTCACTATGGTTTATACAAATGGCATGTGCACAAGCTCTTATGGAGTTTATAAACTCGGTGGGATTCGTATTTATGGCCATAGTCAGAATACGAAGAAAACCAAGATTTATGATCTTCATATTAGCCACATTCAGCCTACACACTTAGGCTAACTTCAAAAATGCACTGCATTTTTTAAAAGTTCAAAAGGATTTCTCAATTCCTCAATGAAATTCCCTTTTCAAATTCATATTCATTCATTCATATTATTCAAATTGCATAGTTTTCAAATTCATTTTCCAATTTCAATTTCAAAAAAAATTCAATTTACTCAAGAATTTCCAAGTCTTTCTCAGGATCTGATTTTCTCAAAATCCTAAGTTTTCAAATGACATTTCAAAGCATTTCCCAAGTTCAAATCAAGATTTTCCTATGTTTTCAAATTCTCAAATTTCAAAATCCCAAGTTTTCAGAAATCGATTTTCTCATATTTTCCAGTTTTCCTGAGAATTCATTTTTCATTTCAAAAGTTATTTTCCAATGAATTTCTTAGATTTTCTCAGAATTCTCAAATCCATTTTCTCAGAAAAGCAATTCCAAATTTCAAAATCGATTTTCTAAAGTTCAATTTTTCCTGAGAAATCACTTTCCAATGCAAATTTCTGATTTCCAATAAAATTCAATGATTTTCTCAGAAATTCCATTTTCAAGCATTTTCCAGTCCTTTTCTAAATGCATTTCAATTTTCCAAAGCAAACATCATATTTTCTCAAACTTGCATTTTTCAAAATTCCATAGCACAAGCCTGATTCTTTGTGCATTCTAGGAAAAATAGAGCATAATTTAGATATTTGAGTCAAGTTAAATCACATAATTGGTCCTTGGTTCAATTACCCCTGGTAAAGGCGCCAGGAACAGTTGAACCTCGTACCGACAGGCGGATCCCATTCCACAGAATTTTCCCGCAAATTTTCAAAACGGAGGCGAGTTAATTTTCAAAAACCATTTTCAAAACTTTGGTCGAATTTGACTCATGAAATTCGTTTCTCTCTCGCAAGGGAGGGGAAAATTTTTGCGATGATAACAGGTTTGGCGACCGTGATGGGACCTGTCTTCGCCTGATCAATTATGTGCTTTAACTTAGCTCATTTATCAAAATTATGTTCTATGGAATGTCAGCTTTAATTCCTGATATCATGTGAACCTAGGAGCCTAGACTTGAACCCAGCTGACATGGATTGCATGTAGACTAGGCATGGTTTGGTAGGACCATATTGAGGAGAATTATGCATGCTCACTTAGACTTAGGTCTGAAATACAACACTCCTCAATCTAGGACTTGTATGAAAACAATGTTTGCTTCTTCAAAAGTTTTCGAAATTCTATCTCTTTAGGACTTAGAGCCCTCTGTTTGCCTGCATGTGATCATATTTCGAAAACCACCCCACCTATGTCTACCCGGTCTTCACGTTGCTGGGCTCTCTTCCAGAACCATAGTTCGGGATAGAGCCTCACAACTGGGCCACTTATTTGGGCTAACGCCCCCCTGCCACGTACCAAGGGCCATAGTCCAACGTATATCGGCAGGCGCTCAAGGATGTTGGGAAAACACAAGCCTAGACCCGGAGATGAATTTTTATGCCACGTACATCGAGCCTCGGCTCGAGTATATCGGCATAGCATGATTGGACACAGTTGATCTGAGCCTAGAGTCAGGATTAGGGTCCTAAAGCTCTTTCAAAGTTAATGCATTTAGAGTAAGCTTCTTAGGGATTGTTGTATGTGCATAATTGTTTGTGATTGAATGTATTCATTTTCGTCTTATTTTCTCATATTTTACCAATTTTTCCAAAATATCGGACAATTTTTTTAAAATACCTTATTTTCCATCTTTTGTGAAATATCTCCTTTTTCTCAAAAACCCTGGACGATCTTTCTAAATTATCTACCTTTTCCTTCAAAACTCCAGGAGATTTTCCATTCTTTCGTTCCTCTGGACTTCGAATTTCCAGCTTTCATTTTATTCTGCCTGCAATTTTCAAAATTCTTGTATTTTTCCAAAGTCTAATTCCAGTCTTCTTGTCTTTCAGTCCAATGGCATCCAGTCAGCTCGATTCTGTTTTTCCTGAGGGTCACATCTCCTACGAGGTGCGACAAAGTCTTCCTGAGCATCAATCTCTTAGCACCGGACCCTTCTTCCCCCGGTGGTACTATGTCTGGTTCAAAATCTTCTCTCGTATGTTTCCGGACCACTTGAGCGATTGCGGGTTGGAATTTGCATCTGCAGTGGGAAAGTTGACAGTCAACGGCAATCTGATTCATGCAGTGGCAGAGCGGTGGAATCCACGCACTTGCACGTTCTGGTTCCCGTGGGGCGAGATGCCACTACTGATGGATGAATTTTCATAGATTATGGGACTGCCTGAGCCAGCCGGTCAGCCTGGAGATCCGTTAGAGCAGCAGTTTCTGATCAATGTCAAGGGTCTGGACCCCAAAGATGCCGTAGCTCGCATGACAGGGCGCAAGTCTTGGCCACTGATTGAAGAAAATGAGAATGAGTACGTGAGCCTGATCAAGATCTACCGACAGTATGGAGAATTTGCAGAAGTCAGCTCGCTGTCCATAACAGCTCGAGAGAGAATTAAGCATGCGATGGTTTTGTGCACTGTGGGACTTGCTTTCTTTCCAGACGGACAGAACTATGTGGATGTCAGAATAGTTCAGCTTCTGAGGAGATGGGGAAGACGACAGACCAGCCGTCTCTCGATAGCCATGGCCGCGCTTGCTTTTCTATACAGAGGACTGACCCGCTTCACACTTGAAGAGTCCATCCTAGTCGAGGGATGTACCTATGCTCTTCAGTCTTGGTTCCTTCAGCATGTGCTGACCAGAGCTAGTTCGTTCAGATACAATGACAATGAACTTCTTCCAGTTGCGCGGTACCGATTCATGATCAATTATTTGTAGGAAGAAGAAGTGGTATGGGACTATTTTGATCGAGAATTATCGCCTCCCAGATACACCTATGCATATGGCAAGAGATTCAAGTTGATTGGTCCATTCTTCTGCGCCTACTATCATCCAGAGCGGTGTGTTCGACAGTTTTCTCAGAGACAAAAGCACATAGAGATGCGGCTGCTATCAGGAGTCATGCCAGAATTCGACCTTACATTAGCGCAGTGGTCCGGAACATACCATTCTGCCAGATATGGCTGAGACTCTTTTGTTACTCTTCCACTTTTTCCTGGCCCTCGTGTCTCTGCTGATCATTGAGAGTGGTGGCAGACTGTCTATATGCCCCCTCTTTCTCAAATCTACCATTGATGCAATCATATTTTTCCTTCAATAAAGAAAAAAAAAATCCTTCAATTTTCATTCTATCATGGTTTGACGACCTCACCTAGGTGACAAGGCATATTTACAGTTGTTTATTCTCCTCGCAAAGAATGGCAACACAATTATCGTAATCCCAGCGATGACCCAATCCCTAGTAATAAGATGTTCTTCCAATTATCTATCAAATTCTCATCAAATATTTTTTTTCTATATTCATTTCTATCCTGAATCTTCATCATCGAAATTTAATCATCCATTCTGTAGAGAGCATTAGTATTCCCAAGTGGTTCAGATCAGATCAAGCAAGAAGACACCACTGTATCAGGGCATTAGTGATTTTAGAAGCAGGCAAGAAGAAATGGATTCTCCAAGATCTGCCAGAAGACAGAGTCTGAATGATAGGGATGACATTGATCCTGCTACATATCAGATGTTCAAGAAAATGATGATTGGGATGATGTCTGAGCAAGCTGAGGACAGTTTCAGAAAGGCTCCCATCAAGAAGAAGACATTTGTCTCCTTCTCTCAGAATATCACTGGTAAGAGCAACGAGTGATGCAGTGCATGTCAGACCGATATTTTACTTTTGCCGATGTCCTCTATAGTCGTGGATTCAGTTCTAAATATTCCAGATGCCTATACGAAGATGAAGCCAAAGAAGTTGTGCAGGAGGTACACGAAGGCATTTGCAGTAGACCCATCGACTACCAAACTCTTATCAAGCAAATCATCCGGGCAGGATATTATTGGAAGACTATGCAGCAAGATTAGTACCATTTTGTGAAAAAGTGTGCTCTATGCCAGATACATGCACCTTTCGTTCATGCGCCAGCAACATATTTGCAATCTGTTATCTCTCCATGGCTATTTTCTATGTGGGGCCTTTGATGTTGTGGACCCCATCACTCCTGCTTCAAACGGCTACAAATATTTTCTTGCTGCAACAGAATATTTCACTAAATGGGTCGAAGCTATCACTTTGCGTATAATAGGAGGTCGACACGTGGTTTCATTCATCCACAAGAATATCCTATGTCGTTTCGGCATACCGCATGATATTGTGTCAGACAATGGCAGTCATTTCAAGAATGAGAGAATGAGGACATTCTGCTCAAAATTCAGAATCCATCATCATTTCTTCGCTCTTTATTATCCTCAAGGGAATGGTCAAGCAGAGGCCACCAGTAAGATTCTTATTAGAATCTTGGAGTGAACTTTGAAAACAGTCTGTGACTGGCATGAGAAGATCCATGATGCATTGTGAGCATACGGAATCATCATTCGAACTCCAACTAATGCTACTCCGTCAGAACTTGTCTACGGAACTAAAGTAGTACTGCCACTACAAGTTCAGAAACCTGCTCTAAAATTTGCATCACTTCTAGAATTACCTCTTGATCAGTATCAGCAACAACGGCTAGTACAACTTGATTTGCTCAATGAAAGAAGGCTCCGAGCAGCAGAGCATGCTTAATGATATCGATAGAGGGTATTCAGACAAATATGCAAAATTTTTCATTGAAAGGAAATCCTGAGTCAATGATCTAGTGCTCAGATCAACGACCTATCTCAAGCGCCGCCCAAGTGGCAAATGGTCACCGAATTAGGAAGGGCCCTATGTTGTCGAAGAGGCATTACCCCGCAATTCATATCTGCTCATCAATGCCGATGGTGTGGAATTACCAGATCCCATCAATGCTCAACATTTGAAAATTTTCTATACTCAAATCCTATATTCTATCCTTTGTAATTCCTTAATATACTTTCTTCAACAATGGTCAAATTCTTCTTTCCCAGTTACACTGGGGCATTATTTTGAAAATTGTTTTTAAAACATCTTGTATGCAGGCAGAATCAAACAAATCTCTCATTTTGCATGCATGTGCATCCATTTACATCATTTTGCATTCATTTGCATACATTTTCATTTGCATGCAGTCATTCGCATTCATTTGCATCCATATGTATCGAATTCATTTCCCTTTCAGGTTAAGGGATAAACCTGAGTTTCCCCTTCAGGTTAAGGGATAAACCTGAACTTCCCCTTCAGGTTAAGGGATAAACCTGAACATCCCCTTCAGGTTAAGGGATAAACCTGAACATCCCCTTCAGGTTAAGGGATAAACCTGAACATCCCCTTCAGGTTAAGGGATAAACCTGAACATCCCCTTCAGGTTAAGGGATAAACCTGATCATCCCCTTTAGGTTAAGGGATAAACCTGAACTTCCCCTTCAGGTTAAGGGATAAATCCTGAGACCCCGACAGTTGTCCAAGTCGTCGTGAGGGTGAAGACTGAAAATCTTCTATCAAAATCAATTAGTAAATTCTCAAAAATCCAGTGTTCGTGCTGGAAAGATTTTCAAAATCCAGGATTCGTGCTGGTAAAAATTTTCTAAATCCAGTGTTCGTGCTGGTAAATTTTCAAAAGTCCAGTGTTCGTGCTGGTAAGATTTTCAAAATCCAAGGTTCGTGCTGATAAAAAATTTTCTAAATCCAGTGTTCGTGCTGGTAAGATTTTCAAAATCCAGGGTTCGTGCTGGTAAATTCTTCTAAATCCAGTGTTCGTGTTGGTAGATTTTCAAAATCCAATGTTCGTGTTGGTAAATTCTTCTAAATCCAGTGTTCACGCTGGTAAATTTTCAAAATTCAGTGTTCGTGCTGGTAAAATTTTTTTAAATCCAGTGTCCGTGTTGGTAAATTCTTCAAAATCCAGTGTTCGTGCTGGTAATTCTTCCAAAAACAGTATTCGTACTGATCTATTTTCAAAATCCAGTACTTATACTGATTCATTTTCAAAATCCGGTATTCACACTGGTACATCTTTCAAAATCCAATTTTTATTGGTCAAACTTTCTAAATCTGGTTTTACTGGTTAATGTTTTCAAACCTAATCCATGCTGATCTAGTCTTCTTGCGGGATTCGAGTTCCGACTCGAATTTTCTTTCCTCTGGGATTCGAGTTTCAACTCGAATTTCTTTCCCTTCTGAATTGGTCTAGAAGATTAGAGTTCTGACTCGAATCTTCTTCCAAATCCAATTCAAATGTCCTAGAATTGGTCTAGAAGATTAGAGTTTCGACTCGAATCTTCTTCCAAATCCAATTCAAATATCCTAGAATTGGTCTAGAAGATTAGAGTTCTGACTCGAATCTTCTTCCAAATCCAATTTCAAATATCAAATTTCAAATTTCAAAGTTCCAAATTCTAATTTCGGCCCTCGGGCCACCCAATTTCCAAATTTCCAATTTTGACCTTCGGGTCAATCAATTTCCAAATTTCCAATTTTGACCTTCAGGTCAATCAATTTCCAAATTTTCAATTTCCAATTTCCAATACCAAATTTTAAATTTCTAATTTCCAATTTCCAATTTCCAATTTCCAATTTCCAATTTCCAATTTCCAATTTCCAATTTCCAATTTCCAATTTCCAATTTCCAATTTCCAATTTCCAATTTTGACATCTGGGTCACCCAATTCTCTATTTCAACCTTCGGGTCACTCGATTTCTAATTTTGACCTTCGGTCATTCAAATCTTCAATTTCGACCTTCGGGTTATTCAATCCTTTAATCTCAACCTTTGATTTCCCATTTCGACCCCTTGTGTCATTCGACTCCCAATTTCGACCTTCGGGTCATGTAATTCTCAAATCTTGACCTTCGGGTCATCCAATTTGATCAATCAGGCCTCTGGGCCGTCCACTCTATCAGATTCTCAATTCAAGCCTTCGGGTTATAATCTTACCAACATCAATCATTCTCCTGCCTTCGGTTTACAACTTTGTCAATATCTATCATTTCCAAGCCTTCGGGTTACAATTTCATTAATGTCAATCATTTTTAAATCAACAAAATCCTGCTTTTGAGCTAGTCGGTCAACAAATCCTGCTTTCGAGCTGGTCGGTCAACAAATCCTGCTTTTGAGCTGGTCGGTCAACAAATTCTGCTTTCTAGCTGGTCGGTCAACAAATCCTGCTTTCGAGCTGGTCGGTCAACAAATCCTGCTTTCGAGCTGGTCGGTCATCAAATCCTGCTTTCGAGCTGGTCGGTCAAACCAAATCTTGCTTTCGAGCTGGTAAAACAAAACAAATCCTGCTTTCGAGCTGGTCGGTCAACAAATCCTGCTTTCTAGCTGGTCGGTCAACAAATCCTGCTTTCGAGTTGGTCGGTCAACAAATCCTGCTTTCGAGCTGGTCGGTCAACAAATCCTGCTTTCGAGTTGGTCGGTCAACAAATCCTGCTTTCTAGCTGGTCGGTCAACAAATCCTGCTTTCGAGCTGGTCGCTCAACAAATCCTGCTTTCGAGCTGGTCGGTCAACAAATCCTGCTTTCAGAGGGGTGAATTCTCGATCAGTTCTCCAGTCCTTGCGCTTTGATTTTTCGTGATCTTTCTTTTGATGCTGAGGGCTGGATTGGAGAGGTTTATCACTGTTGATGTCCTTCCCTTTTTGCCTTTTGATTCTCTCCAAACTGTTGCCATGATCATTCTTGTTGCCTTTACTATTATTGAAGGATTTGGTCGCAAAAGTGAAGTGAGCCTTCTTCTTTTGTTCACCTTGAGGGTTATTCTTGGAAAATGTGAAGCCTTCATAGACTCCATTCTCCACGCTCAGCTCGAGCCATTCTGCTCGCTTAATGAGTTCAACGAAAGATTTAGAGGGTGAGGTAGAAATTAATCCTCTCAGAGGTTGCGAAAAATTATTGAGGATCAATGATAAAGCATGCCTTTCTGATATAGGATCCCTCATTTTATTGCAGGTCTCTCTCCATCTGCGAATGAAGTCCCTTGCCTTTTCATTTTCATTCTGCCTTAGATTGCAGAGATGGCTCAATGTTGGGAGTGCTTCAGTATTTAACAAGAATCGTTCAACGAACAAATTCACAACTTTGTCGAACTCTTTAAGTTCTATAGGATTGATATGTTCCGCGTACCATTTGGCCGCGACTCCTTCCAGGCTGCGGGAAAAGCATAAGAACAGTGCTCTATTGTCTCTCTTGAACCTAGAGCATTCAGCGAAGAACATGGCGAGATGTGCTTTCGGGTCGCCAGAACCATCGAACTTGATGAATTTACGAGGCAGGTTTTCCAGATTTTCATCCCCTTCTAAACCGTCATAAAAGTCCTCACTGGTAAAGACTTTCTTGCCCTTGTCACGGGCTTGCAGATCTTTTACCACTCCAGCCATTTCTTTGAACTGCGCTTGCAAAGGATCTGTCACTGCTTGAACTTTTGTCTTGCGAGTGATCTCGGGAATGATCTCGCATTCTTCCTCGGTATCATCTTCGTCTGAAGTATCTTGAACATCCTTCTCAGAGGACTTGGTTGACCTCTTTGCCACACGATCTCTACTTCTCTGACTGAATGGATTTTTGTCTGAGTTGGTGTCAGCCTGCTCACTCATCATCTTCTTCATCATTTTTTGAAACATCGCGTACATCTGAGGGTCGATGCCATCATCTTCTGGCTGCTCTTGGTCTTTGTCTGACCTTGGTGAATTCATCTCTCCTTCTGATGTTGATGAGTAGCTGATACGCTATGATGATGTTTTCCTTCCAGACCTTGTCTGAACCATCAAATGCTGTGAAGGCTCTCTTGTGTTCTCTTTCTTTGCAGGACTCTGCGGGGCAAAGACATGATCAGATTTTGAGGAAAATTTTTGGATTTTTGGAAGAAAAATATGGTAGACCATTGGAAGATTATCCCATTACTAGGGATTGAGTCGTCGTAAGGATTACGACAATTGTGTTGTCATCCTTTTGCAAGGAAAATAAACAACGAAAAATGTGCCTTGTTATCTAGGCGAGGTCGTCAACCACGAGGAAAACGCCATTTTGAAGGAAAGAGATATCTTTTAGAAAAACAATCCGAAAATGGATTTAGAATAAGGAGAAGGCAAGTGGGTAAACAATTTCCACCACAATAATCAAGGTATGCCTGAGGAAAATAAGATGAAGAATTTTGCAAATAGACAAAAGGATTGAAAATCCAATTAGAGAAAACATATGCTTTTGGAAAATTGCAGGCAGGATAAAAATGCAGCTGGAAATTCGAGATCCAGTAGAAAGGGAGAATGAAAAAACACCTGGAGTTTTGAAAGAAATTGGATATTTGAAAAAATCATCCAGGGTTTGAGAAAATGAAGAAAAAGATGAGAATATGGATATTTGGAAAAATATTTTTGGGAAAAATGTAAGAAAATAGAGATCACATCCTGCACAAACATTTATGCACATACAGCACTCTCTAGAAGGCTGACTCTAGATGCATCATTTTGAAAACAGCTGTAGGACCTTAATCCTAACTCTAGGCTCAGATCATCTTTGTCCAATTCAGTTATGCCGATATACCCGAATCAAAATCCGAGGTACGTGGCATATAATTTCAACTCTGGTTCTAAGGTAAGGTTTTCCAACATCCTTGAGCGCCTACCGATATACTTCGGACTGTGGCCCGCGGTACGTGGTAGGGGGGTGTTAACCCAAATAGTTGGCCCAGTTGTGAGGCTCTGTCCCGAACTAGGGTTCTGGAAGAGAGCCCAGCAACGTGAAGACCGGGAAATGATAGGTAAGGGAGATTTTGAAAAATGATCACATGCAAGAAATAGAGGGCTCTAAATCCTAGAGCGATAGATTTTGAAAACTTTGAAGAAGCATACATTGTTTGCATTCAGATCCTAAATTGAGGAGAGTTGTGTTTAGACCTAAGTCTATGTGAACATGAAAATATCTTCTCAATCTGGTCCTACCAAACCATGCCTAGTCTATATGCAACCAATGTCAGCTAGGTCAGAATCTAGGCTCCTAGGTTCGCATGATAGCAAAAGTAAAGAGCTGACATTTTGTGAACATAATTTCAATAATTGAACCAAGTCAAGCACATTTCTTATCAGACAAGGACAGGTTCCATCACGGTCGCCAAACCTGTGATCGTCGCGAAATTTTTTCCGTCTTCCCCTTCCTTGCGGAAGAGAGAGAGGAAAATGATTTCACGCTTCAAACTTGACCGAATTTTGCAAATTTGTTTTGAAATACTCGCCTCCATTTTTTAAAATAGCGGGAAAATCCATGGGATGGGGCTCGACCTATCGGTACGAGGTTCGACCGTTCCTGCCGCCTTTAACAGGGGTAATCGAACCAAGGACCAAAATTGTGCTTGACTTAGTTAAATCATCAAAATTATGTTCTATCCTAAATGCACAGAGAATTCAGGCATGTGCTATGAGATTTTGGAAGATGCGGCTTAGGAAAACATGATGTATGCTTGGAAAATATTTGGAGTTGAAAAGCATCTCTTAGGAAAAAGGTGAAAGTCAATTTCTCAGGAAACTCAGATGAAAAGGGTTTTGAAATCACGAGAAAGTTCATAAAGATGTGGGAAAATCATGAATATTTAAAAATCTTGAGAAAATAGAAGTGATTCTTGAGAAAAAGGTGAACATTTGAAAAATGAAACACTTCTCGGGGAAATTCGGACTTTGAGAATTTTCTTAGGAAAATGATGGAAAATTTATAGGAAAACTCATTGGAGAAGAAAATTAAAACTTGGGAAATTGAAATCCTGGGAATCTTACCTTTGAAATACTCGGAAATCAATTTTTGATTCTTGAGGAAGATTGGAAAACTCTTTTTGAAGATCTTAAGAAAATAATATTTTCCAAGGAAAACTATGGGAAAATTGAATTGGGAAAACCGATTTTGAAAAATCCTTAAAGTTTCTTGAGAAATCGATTTCTTGAGAATAAAGTTTTCTTGAGAAGATCACGAGAAAACCAATGATTTCATGATGTAAATGATATGAATGAATGAATGCACTTTGAAAAGATTTTCTAAGAAATTTGTTGGAAAAATGTGTATTAAGTCAAAATAAATCCTTCACATATTCTGACTGTGGCCATGAATATGCTCAGAGTTTAATTGATTTAATGCACAATACTTTGAAAATATTAAAAATATGATGTGCATTTTAAGATAGCCTAAGAGTGTAGGCTCAATGTGACTAGCAGAAAGATGATGGATCTGGGTCTCGTCCATATTCCGACTAGGGCCGTAAATATGGATTCCACCGAGTTCATCAACTCCCTAAGAGTTGGTGCACGTGCCATTCGTGTACATCCATAGTGCTTTTGAAATAAAATGCATGAATCACATAAACATGATATTATAGGAATTTAAACTACATGATATGCATCCTAGTCTAAGCAGAAAATTAAATCTCTTATTCCAAAATTTACTTTATTACATCACTAAATAAATGAAATAAAAGGAAATTGCAGACTTCAGCTCCTTCTTTTGAATGTCTCTGCCAAACTTGAAATAAGGTTAGCTCAAATATGTGGGTTTTTCCAAGATTTTCCAATAATATTATAAAATTATTGGATTTAATTGGATATAAACACTATTATCATGCTTCCTTGATATTTGAAATGATGAAAATGCAATAAATTTAGTAGAAAATAGTTTGAAATTCGGAATTGGGGTCAAAATGACCAAAATACCCCTAATATTAAAGTTATACCTTTAAAATCAGGGTTTTTAAAGGAAATTTTGGTAAAAATTGAGATTTTGAAATTCAAATTGAAACAAATGATGATGAAATGCATGATGAGACAAGATGACATACTGCTAAACACATTAAGACTGTAAAATAAGAATTTTGACGTGCTACTATTCATCAAAAATAACGAATTTTGCTTGATTTTCGCTTGGATCTGGGTCCCGCGGGGCCCTGTTTTGATGATATGGCTAAACCGAACCTCAAATGGATTCCAAATTACACCAAATTTGGTATGAAGCATCTTACTACTCTGATAAACAGCCTAGAATGCTAAAACTCACAAAATAATATGATTTAAATGCTAAAATTTGAAGAAAATCCTAAAAAGGGTGGATTTCGCCTACAGACCCGAACCAAATGCAATGCTTAATATGATAATGCAAACATTACACCATAAAAACTTCTGATATTTTTCAGACTGATAAAGGACCCGAAATGGAACATTTTTGGTTTTTACAGCCTTAGGATTTGGGCCATGGTGAGTTCGGTAACATGGATTTGGTTCTGACGGAGGTAAAATCGACCTAATCTAACATAAAATGCTAAATAAATAAAAAACAGCCATGAAAATTTCTGATATTTAACATAGCTACTCACGACACCTACAGGGACAACTTTCATGTTCATGACTTCGGCATTTGATCAATATAAAAATGGATAAAAATATAACTTTGCATTCCTAAATCGACAGAACAGACAAATGTGACCAAACAGGAACTGACAAGAAAAATCCGAAACAAATATCCCAACTATTTTAAAAATCACAGGCTTTCAAATGAAAACAGAGGACATCTCGGACATAACATTCACTTTTTACAGATTTGGATTTGGATCAATACCCAAAGAGAACCCATCGACCTAAGTTGATCCAAAGTCTCAGAGGCCCAAATCGGGCTCTGACATGTGTCCCGCACTCTCTGATTTTTGTCAGACATTAACAAAAATTAGAAAAATCCGAGAATATCAGCTTAACAACTAGACATCCTCCCAAGTTCAGAACATATTTCGGATAGAAAATCAGATTTTCCATGAGGGAGATCTCTATTTTACAAGTTGGAAAAGACATTTTAAAATGCATCCCGGGTAAAAAAAACCGACTCATCGTTTTGAACGTTTACCGCAGTAAACCAATTCAAATCTCTCCGAATTTTTGGCACATTTCTAGGGACACCTAAGGGCGCATTCCATGATTTTTGTGGAATTTTAAAAAAAAAATAAATGCATGAAATGACGTGTGTACTGACTGACAAAAACAGAGAGCTACTGAAATTGAGCATAATTGAAATAAATGCTAAATTAATCCTAATTAACTCATGAAACATGCTAAATTAATGAAATAAAATGCAAATTAAATCTAACTAAATGCATGAATGCTAAAAATCATCAAGGAAGCATAATTATGTATTTTTATATATGTCGTTTTATGAGAATAGATCAATCCATTCCTCGGATGAGCTCTTTCTTCAAACGACCCGTGAATCAAATCATGATATTATGAAATCAAGAGGAAAAGAGGTGCACCTTACTTCGTTATGCAGCTTTGAATTCTTGAAAGGGACTGCTACCATAGGCTTCGTTCGTCCTTCGATCCGGGCTTTGGATGATTCACCAAGATCGACTCACGCTGGAATCGAATTGGCCACAACACGAACAATGTAGGTAATTCACTGCACCTTCTCCACTGAGCCCAAGGGGGGCGTGAATTCCAAAGTTCAAAAATCGGGTTTTGAAGAAAAGCTAGGTTGAATTTCAAAGTTCAAAAGAAGCTCCCTAAGCTGGGCATGGAGCCTTGTTTTTATAGAATTTTTGGGAAATTTTGAAATTCAAAGAGGCTTAATCTGAGCCCTCCATGTGGCGCCTTCTCAGAGTGGCTCTTGACATGTGTCAGAAGAACAGAGTAGTGGGCTCAGAAGGTGCCACCTCAGAGGAGTTTGAATTCTACTTTTTCTGATGAAAGGAGATCTGGACACGTGGCACCACCTCAGGGTGGCTCCTACAATGCCATGTGGCAGGAGAGAGGAACAAGGAACATGTGGCGCCATCTTAGACCAGATGGAAAAAGTAGAGTTCAGGATTTGCGCCACCTCAGTCTGGGTTTGAATGTTTGAATTCAAGCTTTTTCTTTAGAGAGCAGAAAATGACATGTGTCATTTGCTTTTTCTAAGAAGAGTAGAGAATGACATGTGTCATTTGCTTATTCTGAGAAGAGCAGAGAATGACATGTGTCATTTGCTTTTTTTGAAAAGAGCAGAGGATGACATGTGTCATTTGCTTTCTCTAAGAAGAGCAGAGAATGACATGTGTCATTTGCTTTTTCTGAGAAGAGCAGGGAGTGACATGTGTCACTTGCTTTCTCTAAGAAGAGCAGAGAATGACATGTGTCATTTGCTTTTTCTGAGAGAAGCGGGGAATGACATGTGTCATTTGCTTTTTCTGAGAGGAGCAGAGAATGACATGTGTCATTTGCTTTTTCTGAGAAAAGTAGGGAGAGACATGTGTCAGTCTACTTTTCTAAAGGAGGGAGAGGTTGACACGTGTCCTCTGTAGGAGACACACTTCAAAAGGCGCCACCTCAGAGGAGACAAGCTTTACTTTTTCTAGACAGGACAACACAAGACACTTGGCCTCTCAGGGTGACCTTGGAATGACACATGGCGTAGGGTGGATACTGACACATGGCATGGAATGAGGAGGGTGTCTAATGACATGTGGCGGCTTCTTAAGGTAGCCCCACACTAACACTTGGCAGATAAATGGGAGGGGAGAGAAAAGACAAGTGGCACCAATCCAGGGGACAAGGCTCCTATATTTTTGGCTTTTTTCAAAATTCAGGTTTTTCAAAAGAAAAGTCTATGTGACAGCACCTCAGTGTGGGTCCCACATTGCTTTTTTATTGAAATAAGGACAAGACAGTAAAACCTCTTTTTGAAATTTTCATAAAATCTGGACTAATTGGCAAAACAGAAATTTTGAAAAGAGTTGGCCCCTGTAGGGCGATTTTGTAAAAGGAAGATAGTTGAAATAGCTGACAAAAGGCAAAATCTGAGTTGAAGTGGCTGAAATCCATATTGAAAACTATCCAGATCGTTTTTCTGAGGAAATATTTTGAAATTCAGAGCCCTGGGGGTAAAATGGGAAGAATTGATAATTTTGAAGACCGAGGGTTTAAAATCGATTTTGAAAAGAGTTGAAATTCTAATCTGGATTGGAAATTTTGAAATCAAGAGTTCTGGATCTCGAAATGACATGTTGTGCGGTGCAGTGATATGAGATGCTCATGCAATGATATGCAATGCCATGTCTTATGCAATAGAATCTTGAACCAAGACTTGGAGGTGCCTGTCTCCTGTAAGGAATAAAATTTTGAACATCTGAGCTAAAAATAGAGAAATTTTGAGAGTTGCAGATGAAATTTAGACTTTTGCAAGGTCCGGGCTCAGAAAATGACCATTTTGCCCTCCGGCGATTCAAAAGGCTGAATGATGATGCTTGGTGGTAATGTCGGGGAGGTGAATGAAAATTTGGGGTGTTTACAAGCTACCAAACATACCTTGCTGGTAGGTGGTGACATCGATGATCAGATAGCTGGACAGTGTGCAGATGAGCAGATGCCAGTAAGATTATACCTGTAAAAAAAAAAGAAAAGAAAAGAAAAGAAAAATGAGGATATATCAATTTCAAATCAGGATATATGATTATCATTCATGGGTCATGATTCAACTGTGGTCATAACAGACTAGCGACAGTAGTATCGAGGTGATCTTCTTGTGGCTGCTAAGTCTGGGTGAACTGGACTTCACTGGATGCTTCCGATCTTATTGGAAGTCAGGACCTCTCGATTCAAGACTTTACATGTGACAATCAATAAGAAAATTTTGTATCGAGGCACCCCTGAATCCTTCTTTGATTAGCCTCTGACAGTAACGTGTTTCTCCTGTAATGGTTTGGCCTTGTAACTAGGTCAATGCTAGAACTTCACTGTTTCTGTAGAACATTTGAGGCAGAGTTCATCGTGTGGAATATGAGGCAATTGGCATATTTCAGAGAATTTGGATCTCTTGCCATCTCGCAGAGTCACCCCAAAGCATAGGCTTTCAGAACCAGCCTTCACCCATTTCTTGCTGAAGGATCTGTATGTTTAGGTCTCTGAGGGCCGGAATCTTAGCCCTTGAGCATGTGTGGATTTGGCCAAAGCTGGATTCCAAAGATGATGATGCTTGCGGTACATAGAGACAGAGTGATTCTCTATAATTTATTAAAAAAAAAAAAGTGATGCTTGCTTGGATTGGCTACTATAATTCAAACTGTATAAACATTCAGATGGAATCTTTGGATCCACATGATTTCTACAGCAGACCCATCGGACCTTGGCTAAAGTTCAAAACCAGCCTCCGGATCTGGTGATGAATAAAACTAAAGGAATGAAGTCAAAACCATAAAAAAAATGATCCTGATCCTTAGATCCAATTACAAATGGAATGTTAAATTAGATATAACACTGAAAGATGGATGCAAATAAGGACTTGCAGATGATATCAGTCACAAAAGTGAAGGGTGAAATGCGTTGGGCTAAATGTCTAGAACAAACAAAAAAAAAAGGGAAAAAAAAAACATAATGTCAAGTTATATCTAGGATGACAAAGCGAATAAACAATTGGTGCCGAGAATTGTTCGATGCCATACAAACGCCCTGGGTGAATAGGGGAATGAATCCGAGGCATGACACTATGGAACGCTATGGGGCATGCACAGATTGATATAGCCATCAGAATAAGATGTAACATACAAGTGAAAGCATGAGAACACAATAATGCTGAAGATAAGATGCAACTACATAAAAAAAAATACAGCCACGTAAAAGGATTCATGAAGAAAAAAATAAAAAAAAAGTAAAAGAAATGAAGACATGAAATCCGCAATGCCGAGGTATATTCTATACTACTGTGAAACACAAAACCCTGCTACAATGAACTTTAAAGAACGACAGCCAATTAGTGAGGGGTTCAATCAGTGAGACTTGCTCACATAACTCTCACTATAACGATCATTCCTCAAAATAAGTAAGAACCACATAAATCAATAATAGACGAAGCAAGCAAAATCAGTTTGTTAAAAATGAACTGGATGCTATGGTACAAAGGTATTTAAAATCGAAGTAAGCGATAATATGCTATCCTAGAGTAATTCTGGGCTCAAAAAAAATGTGAACAAAAATTACTTAAGCGACACCTTCAATAAATTGCAGAAATAAATCAAAGAAATGCGAGGATATGGGGATCGACCATGAAAGAGGGGAAAATAATGTTGGAAGCGGTTGCCCCGTTTGTATCGCACATAGGTAGGCCGATTTGCTATAAGCAAATCGCTACTACCAGTGGTGCTTTAGTAAAAAAAAAAAAGGAAAACCAAGAAATCAAAGTTAAAAAAAAAAAGGGGAACAGAGGATATTCACCGCGATTTGCTGAGATTTTAGGGCTTTTGAAAGCGATCGGATGGGATTTCCACCGTGGCTTTACAGGCTATCGCTGGTTTTGATCGGACTTCATAGCTCTCTGAATTCACAGCCGATCCTCAGCCACTAAAGGGAGAGACCCCAGGGGGAATCAAAGAAGGAGAAGAAGGAGGACTGAAGGGGACCAGGGGAAGAAAGAGGAGAGGCGTGGAGGAGTAACGTAAAAAAAAAATCGAATGTAATCGATTATTGATGGTTGGAGACCCGATGGATGGTGTTGCAAGAGGGGATTCGTCGATGTCCCTCAGTTTTCCTCTTGCATCCATTTTATAAAGGGGGGGAAGAGTCTGGAAAGAATTCTGTTAGAGATCAATGGTTGTAAGAGCGAGGATGGCGTGCGAGGCCGTTGGTGATGGAAGGTTGACAGGGAGAGCTTTGGAGATCAGCCGATCGCCTCCCTCCATCTTACATCCTCGGTGTTACCTACTGCATCCTGCAGAAAACCAAAACCCCAATCGGTCCAGAGCAAGAGAGGGAGAGAGAGTCGTTGTCCATCTGATATCTCGCGAAGGGTTTTCAAATAAAAAGAAAAAAAATATCCTAAAAGAAACAAATTTCTACGGGGCCCTTTTGATGTTGTGTAATTTCCAAATCGAGACCCCTTAAAAAAAAAGTTTTCACACAAACCCGAATTTTCAAAAAGGCGATTTAAAAGACCTTCTATATTTTTATATTTTTGACATAGAAACTTTAAAACTAGAAAGAAAATAACGGATTTAAAACTATTTTTTGTAATTTTTGAGAAATATTTTCAAAAGGAGGGTTTTCTGAGAATTCGGGTTTGATTTTTGAAAAATTCTTCAGAAAATGAGTTTGGATTCAAAATTTGAGAAGACTTTCGATTTTTTGACCTCGAATCGAGAAATATAGAGCAATGAATTCAAATGGATGCCAGATAGACTATCTGAACTATTCAAAAAATTATTTTTGGTATTTTTGATAATGTTAGTTTGAAAATGGACAACGAGGCTCAGATTTAGGTCTTTTACCCAGATCTGGACCAAAATTGAGTCAGATATAAGATTGATTTGATTCCAGAAAATTCGAGAATAAACTGGAGTTTTGTTTTAGAATGACTCAATTTTGTCAGAAAATGAGGATCAGTGGTAAAAGGAGAATATTTACAATATTTTGAAAAATTTGGGTTGTTCACACCCAGTTACTAACCAGGTCTGGGTCTGACCTGGTATGAATCGGATTTGGGTCTGACCCAGTTATAACTAGATTTGGGTCTGACTCAGTTATAACTAGATCCGAGTCTGACCCGGTTACTAACCGGATCCGGGTCTGACCCAGAATGAACCAGATCCAGGTCTGACCCGGTACTAACGGGATCCGGGTCTGACCTGATTATAACTGGATCGGGGTATGACCCAGTTACTAACTGGATCTGGGTCTGACCCAGTATGAACCTGATCCGGGTCTGACCCGACATTAACTGGATTGAACCCAATCTAGTTCCACTGATAAAAAAAATCAAAAAACAGAAACCCGAGGTTTTTTGTCTACAAAATCAGGGAAACCCAAAAGGGATCTTTTCCCATCCGGCCGGCCAGCGACCCATATCGCCTATTGGCGACCCTCACAGAGCCCAGTCGATGATGCTTCTCCGGCAAAGCCTACTGCTCGACACAGCCCCATGGCTGAAAGAAGAAACCCCGACCATCTGAGAAAAGAGGATTCGATGACCTGGATGTTGCAAGTCGTCAGACGACCCCTGACATCAGAGAATCGGCCATCAAAAGCTACCAATTTTCGGTGTCACACCCTCATGGCAACCCCCATCACTCGACGGTAGAGGGAAAGCCGAAAAAAGGGGTTTTTGCAGCCCTAGATGTCGCGTGATGCCAGACGAACCATAACGTAGGTGAAGTGGTTGACAAAGGCCGCCTCTTCTCAATGCCACACCCACGGGGTCCTGCAAAAGACGACGAGAAAGTCCCACTGCCCGACGACAGATGAAACAAGAAAAAAGGGGAGGGGGGTTTTAAAACCCTTTTTGGAGGCTGGCGAAAGACACCGGCATTAAAAATGTGGTGAAAGCTAATCACCCTACAGCCTGATGGCCACAGGTATATCTAAACCTTATATGGTTTTTTTTTTTACTCTATCGCCCCACGACGACAGTTGCCGTCTATCGGCGACACCATGTCGCCCCACGATGACACCACTCTGCCGGAAAACACTGTTGCCCCATGGCAACAGTTGCCGGAAAAACACCAACGAGCCCTCATAGCGGAGGCGTGGTGTGGGCCTATAACCCAATGTTGGGGGGAACTCAAGCAACGCATAACAAAAATAGAGGGAAGGCGTACCTAAGGTGTCCATTGAAGAGTTGGATGATGGCTGGTGGTTGGCACTGGTGGCTGAAATGGGATGAGCTTTGCTCCTCAAGCGGACTGCATCCCTCCAATGAGCACATGCTTCTTCAGCAGTCGGTGAGCGGATCCTGTGAACACCCCAAAATTTTCAAAATTTTGTAAATAGTCCCTTTTTGCCCCTGACCCCCATTTTCTGAGTAAATTGAGTCATTTTTGCTCAAAATTCCAGTTTATTCCTCGGATTTACTGAAATCAAAGTCATCCTACGTCTGACTCAATTTCAGATCCGGATCCAGTTCCGAATCCAAATCTGAGCTTCATTATCCAAGTCTTAAACTAAAATAACAAAAATACCAAAAATAATTTCTAAAAGGCTCGGACGATCCATCCGATGTCCGTTTGGATCCATTTTCATATATTTCTTGATTCGAGGTCAAAAACTCAAATATTTTCTCAAAACTTTGGATCCAAACCCGCTTCTGAAGAAATTTCAAAAGATCCAACCTGAATTCTCAGAAAGCCTCTCTTTCGTAAATATTTTCAAGTTTTTATAAAATTAGGTTAAAATCCTCTATTTTTCCTTAGATTTTAGAATTTTATTTCAAAAACACAAAAAAAAAATATAAAAATTGGAGAAAATGCGAAAAAAAAAATTTAGCTTTAAAAATCTTTTCGTAGTGAGGACCATCTTTTGAGAAATCTTTTTAGAAAGGACCCCTTTCTGAAAATTCGGAAAAGTCCCAACAGCCTCCTCCCGTTCACGAACCCGCTCTCTCCCCATCTCTCGCGCTCCCTCCCTCTCATGGCCATCACCCTCTCTTGTGCTCGAACCTTCCATCGATCTACCTTCATCCACCCTCCATCACCAACGGTCTCTCCCTCTCGAGATCGATCTCCATAGCCAGCCATCGATCCTTAACAACCTCTCCCCCTTCTCGATAGTTCTTCTCTTCCTATGTAAACCGGCATCGAGAAGAAGGGAGGGCATCGATTGCATCTGCTTCGCCCCTCCAGAATCACGATCTCCATCACTCTCTCGCATCGGTTTTCCACCTCTCCATAGTCTACCTGCCCATCGCTATTCTACGCTCTCCCGACCTTCTTCTTCATTTAGCCTGAAAGGAGTTCCACATTCGAGCTCCCCTTTCATCTGGAACCCCTGCAGAGCTACAGGTGAGTACGTGATTCTCCATCCTTTCTTTTTTTTCCCTCTCTACAAAGTTTCTTCCCTCTTTATCGCATTTTTTTTTATTGTTCAGACCTTACCTTTTGGTTTTCTCTTCTTTCTTACAAAGCCTCAAGGGTGGGATCGACCTACGTATGGCAGAATCGACCCACCTATAGGCAATATTAATGGGATCCTCTGATCCCAACATTTTTTTTTCTTCTTTCTTTCTTTCTTTTGGTTTTAAGATCTACTTTATCAACATCCTGCAGTTTATGTAAGGAGGAATTTCTGTTTATATTGTTCTGAATTCAACTTTCCTCTTGCAGTTCATCTCCTCAATTTCCCTTGTTATTTTCTACTTGCAAATCTCGCATTCTGTTACCATTCTCTATTAATTTTTTTTTTTATTATTCAGATTTAACACCACTTTTGCATGTCATCTGGATCACGATTTTTATCTGAGTATATTTTAATTTTCTCCTTTTCAGTTTTTAATTCTCCTTTTTATTTTCAGTTCTCCGTTTGTAGCTTAATTTCCTTTCTAGTTTTGATCTGTTGTTCACGATTTGGTTCCGCTGGTAATGTTTGAGTTAGTATTTTCACGATCATTGTCTTTTGTTTCAAATTAGATGCTCATATCTTAATTTTAATTTCTAAATCTGTATTTAATCTCATGCTTTTAGTGTGCATTCGATCATGCCTCCATTCTGCATAATGAAATAAATTGTCGGGCCCTTAGCAATTCGGGATCAATATTTCAAATCAGCATAATGATCATATATGCCCTTCTAGAATTTGCTTAGATTAATCATTCTGTGAATTGGATATAGTTCATATTCATAGAGGTTTGGATTTAATTATTCATACCACAGGCTCTTTATCATGTTGCATTAGGTTATAATTCTTGTAAAAAACTTTTGCAGAGTTATATTCATGGTACCACCAGTCACCGTGACATATATTCATCATATAACGACTGTGTGATCTGCTGAATGTCTTGAACATCACCTATAAAGTAGACATTGATTCACTCCCCTAATTTGAAAGAGGAAAGATTCAAGGATAATGGTAATGCAACTTATACCACAATTGTTAGACTGCAGATGGTTGGTCAATTCCTGCGAAAACCTGGCTCTGCGTAATTGCATCATCCAGTTCATCTTTATATTCATTATCTATTGTACCCATTCGTATCTCCTTTTTTCTTGCATCCTCTAAGCATCATGCATCTTTAAGATCTAGTGGTTTCGCATCGGGGCAATTTCCCTTCTACATCATAGATCTGCGCTCTCTGTAAAATTTGATTCAAGGCTTCTGAATAGTGGTGGCTCTCATAAGGCTTTTCTAGAATCTGAAGCATCAAGGTTATTATTGATGGATCGCGGTATCGTCCATGCCATGGCGTAGGTTCAAGGTGTTGGTAAGGCGGGAAAGATATGATTGTCTACTAGAAAACGAGTATGCATCCAAGGGAAAGCCATGTTGTTCCTGAAATTAATGCAGGAGGTTTGTCTATTATCTGACTGGTTCGTAGCAGTATTAGTGGGTATATTATTTGCAGATATAATGACCCTGATTCCACCAGTGGCATATCACTTACTTTCACATCTGTTACATGGTACTTACCAATACAACATTTCAATACAGCTTGGCGACTCATCTCACATCCACCTTATCTTTGTAGTCTCCAACCTTTACATACATTACATGCCTTTTGCAGTATTTTAATTCCTCGCTGTTAAAAGAAGAATCCACTGATTGATGGCTTAAAGGTTTTAATTCTCAATATAAAGACCAACTGACTGGACCTTTATAGGGTGTCAAGTGATCTGAATACATTTAGCTGGTGCATCTTTCAATTACTAGGATCGTCTTGCCTTTCATATCATAATGCCTCTGGGAAGTGTTACAGTAACTTCACAAGATTTCATGGCCAGCACTATCCATTTAAGTGAGATCTGTGACAATCAAGAAGGGTGCTGCAACAATAATGCATGACCGAAGTTGGGGCATAAAGAGTCTGACTGAGGAAAGTTTCCAAACGTGTATCACTATGTTGGAGGTAAGTCTGTTGCAAACGAGAAGGGTGCTGCAATGATAGAAAATCAAAGGGAGTTCAAAAGGAAGTTCCTGAATATCCCCATTCAGCTTCCCCCTTACCTTTGTCTTCCAGCTATTTTTTTTTCAAAGGCTACTCAGCAACTTGTGTCATAACTCATATAACTACTACAACCCAGCACATCTAGTTATACAATATCACTTCCATCTTCCATGTCCATTAGCATACATCATAACAGCACCACACCCTTCACAAATTTACCAAGCACGTCACAACCACTTCATTTTCCACTCACAATACAAATATTCACATATTTCTAGTTTCACAAACATACATTCATCTGTTATGATTTAATACAGTATGTAATTACCCCAGGACACTACTGCATCTCATTGCCACTACGTTAGCGTATCAACACCTGCTCACATCATCTTCACTATCCCTGCAGCCATCCTGGTATTATTCAACATCATCACATCTACCTCCCACCACTATAACAGTTGCACCAGTTACACAACACTTCCTTCATTTTTTCCATGCCTCTCACTGCTGCTCATTCACATTGTATTCATCCTGACATATACACTTAGCTGCTGCAACAGTGCACCCATCACCCCCATCACCTGTATATTCATTCACCAACTAACTGCACCCCCATCACATTGTGGCAGTTGTTCATTGTCTGTGTATCATGGGTACATTCACAACATTGATTTCCATTATAGATGGGTTCATCTGCACCAAAAGTCGTGTTTAACATTCACTGTTGTTAATCCCTGTAACATCATTTTTATTTACAACACCTCATTCCTCTTTCACAACATATAATCCTCTGCTCAATACCTACCACCTATGAGGCACAATCCATATCTCACGGAAAATGTTAGTGGTTGTAGCAGTTAAGTGCATTGCTATCTTCAACATACAACATCATTCACATATTATCATTATTAATTGCCGCCCATGTGCCATACCTCCAGAAAATCCTCCACTTAGCATCAGCACCACCATTTTTACCCCTAAGCATTTCAGTACCTTTTTATCATTACCTTGTTGAATTTTTCCCTCACAAAACACTCTAGTGTATGTTGCAGCACATCTTCATTCCTTCCCAATAGTGTATCGTCTACAGGGATGTCTTTGCATTTTCATGCTGCTTATAAGAATATGTCCAGTTTGTCATATATTTTTGCTCATTTAGCAAGAGCATCATGTCTAGATATATCTGCTTATTTTCTCAGTAAAGACAAACATGAGCATTTCCTTGGTAGAATCTTTGGTTCAAAGTGATGTTATTGCTTCCCACATACATCTAGTACTAATTTTGTTTTGCAGAAGATACCTGAAAATGCTGCTTTTTCTTCTTAAATTAGGGACTTTTGTAAAATTGAATTTCAATTCAAGAAATGTAATAGATAGATCATAAATGAGAAATTTACGTTTCAAGTACTAGATTAGAATGTATGAGCATACATAAAATACTATGTTTCGTCTCATTTTTTTTCCTTCTTTCAAAAAAAAAAATCACGAATGGGAACACGAATGAGACGTGCACCATTCTAATAAGAGGTGATTAAATCCTAAGTTAATGACTTGCATCAATGGCTATAGTCAGGATGTGAACAAAGGATCAGACACTCGAGAGTATACTCGAGTATATGCTTGAGAAAGACCTTGTCTGGTTGCCTAAAGTCGCTGATCCTCCAGCAATTATGGGCAGATTCAAAGAACACTTTTGCAAGTTCCATCGAGCAGTAGGGCACGATACAGAAAACTGCTTCGTCCTTAAGAACATTGTTCAAGACTGCATTGACAAGAAGCTCCTCGTTGAAGATGAAAAGGAGGACTAGTCATCCTGACAAAGATTTTTTTTCACAATCATTCCAGAAGATGACAATGCCGACACTTTCCCATTTCTCATCTTGCTTTTTCAAAAGAATAATGTAATTCCATTCTCTTTCCTTGATTTTAAAGCATCAATAAAGTCATCAAATTTTTCAATAGCTTGGTGCCATCTTATTTGTTTCTTCCTCCTTTTCGCAATGTCTCTCTTGTGAGGAATGATCTTGAGAATGTCTATCAGTCAAGAAGCTTGTCGCCTTATTCATCAATTATCCTTCTTTTATTCAAAACATCCCTAGTTACACTGGGGCATTTTTTTGAAAATTTATCTTTACCTCAAAACATTCTGTATGCAGGCAGGATAAACCAATTTTGCATATATATGCACTCATTTGCATTAATTTTGCATTCATTTGCACTTCATTTGCATTTCATGTGCATGTGCATTTCATTTGCACTAATTATGCACCCAATTCACTTCCCATTCAGGATAAGGGATAAATCTTGAGACTATAAATGATTTCCCATCTTAATCATCAATCTTCAGTTTATAATCTCTGTTGATTTTCCCTCAAAAGTCTTCAGATAGAATCCTCTTTTCAAAAATCCAGTCCCCACAATGGTGATTTGCAAAATTTTGATCCCCTAACCGGGTTCTCCTCTGAAACTCTGAATTCCGATTCAGGCTTCTTTTTTTTTCAAACTCCAACTTTCAAGATGGTCCATATTTTTCTTTTGTTGATCCGAGTTCCGACTCGAGATCTCTTTATCTTATTCAAGCTCTGACTCGAGCTCCTCATTTTTCTCTGTTGATCCGAGTTCTGACTTGTGATCTCATTACTTCATTCAAGCTCAGATTCGAGCTCTTCATTTTCTTTTGTTGATCCGGGTTCGGACTCGAGATCTCTTTATTCATTCGAGCTCAGATTCGAGCTCCTCATTTTCCTTTGTTGATCCGGGTTCCGACTCGAGATCTCTTTATCTTATTCGAGCTCTAACTCAAGCTCTTCATTTTTCTTCTGTTGGTCCGGGTTCCGACTCGAGATCTCTTTATTTACTCGAGCCTTGACTCGAGCTCTTCATTTTCTTTTGTCGATCCGGGTTCCGATTCGTGATCTCATTACTTTACTCGAGCCCTAACTCGAGCTCTTTATTTTCTTTTGTTGATCTGGGTTCCGACTCGAGATCTCTTTATTTGTTCAAGCTCTGACCCGAGCTCTTTATTTCCCTTTGTTAATTCGGGTTCCGACTCGTGATCTCTTTACTTTATTCGAGCTCTGACTTGAGCCATTCATTCTTCTGCATTGATCCAAGGATCAGTCGATTTCTCAAATTTGATATTTTGCCCACCAATTCCAATTCAAATCCTTGGGTCATTCAATTCTTCAATTTCGACCTCCGAGTCACCCAATTTGTAATTTTCAAATTACCAAAATTCTCAATTTCGACCGCCAGGTCATCTAATTTTCATTCCCCGTTCAGGATAAGGGAATAATCCTGAAACCATTCATAGAAGCGATCCAACTCTCTATAATGGTCCCCGTTCTTCATTGAACTGATAGTGTTCTAAGTGAACTGATAGTCGTTATTCATTGAACTGATAGTGTTCTAAGTGAACTGATAGTCGTTCTTCATTAAACTGATAGTGTTCCAAGCGAACTGATAGTCGTTCTTCATTGAACTGATAGTGTTCCAACTGAACTGATAGTCGTTCTTCATTGAACTGATAGTGTTCCAAGCGAACTGATAGTCGTTCTTCATTAAACTGATAGTGTTCTAAGTGAACTGATAGTCGTTCTTCATCGAACTGATAGTGTTCCAAGCGAACTGATAGTGTTCCCAAGTGAACTGATAGTCGTTCTTCATTGAACTGATAGTATTCCCAGTGAACTGATAGTCGTTCTTCATTGAACTGATAGCGTTCCCAAGTGAACTGATAGTCGTTCTTCATCGAACTGATAGTCGTTCTTTATCGAACTGATAGTGTTCCAAAGAACTGATAGTCGTTCTTAATTGAACTGATATTATTCCCACCGATGGTCGTTCTTAATTGAACTGATATTGTTTCCAATGAACCGATGGTTGTTCTGATACTGTTCCCAGTGAACTGATAGTCGCCTCCTTTGGGGAAAGGAGAGGATAATTTTCATCACGGATGTATTGAGCCGGACCTCAGATGCTCTTCTTCACTAAGGATTCCGAGAAAATTTTGTCAGTCTGTCAATCAAATTACTTGTTGATTTCAGAATCTTTATTGCACTAATCTCTATCTCAATTTACCTTTAGCATTACTTCCAAAGGAGCGAAGCTTTTGCGAAAAAAAGATTCAAAATTCAAATTCTTTCTATTGGCCAACCAAAAGGATGAAGGATAAATCCTCGATATGGCCAAAAAAGAAGATTCAATGTTAGTGAAAAGCCATGGATGATTGATATTGATCGTAGTCAATGGCACATCTTTAAAGATTATTCTTGTAAAGACGAGGCAGTGGAAATATCCTAAGCGCTTGAAAAAGAGAGCATTTACCCAAGCTCTGTCTCCTCAGAATCACCTAAGCTGTAATTAAATATCCGCAAAAGGGATCTCTCACCTGTCGTCAAGATGAAGGCGAATTAGGCGAGTAAACCCCCGGGGCCAAAGAAGATTCGAAACATCTCCAAGATGACGGAGTTTGTGACGGATCCTTCCAGGAAAAGTCCAAAACACTGTCGAGATGAAGGCAGATGCGATGAACCTCTCGACAATCCCTAAAAGATATTTAATTTCAGCTATTATCCAAAGATCTCCAAACCCATCGCCCAAGAAGGATCGAAACATCTCCAAGATGAAGGAGCTTGTGACGTACCCTCCCAAAAGAGAGAAAGAGAGGAAAAAGAAAGAGATAAAAAGTAAGAACATCTCCAAAATGAAGGAGAATGTAGCCAAAACACCAGAGAGTCAAAAGAATGCAGAAAGAGTATCAGGAGAGAAGCTCCCAGGATATCAAACTGCCAAATCTATCAAGAATCCTCTTTAAATTCGTGAAATTCTACTATCAGTACTCTTTCATCAACTGCTTTCACAATATCAAATTCTCTTTTCTGTTCATATCAAGGAAATTGATAACTTCCTTGAAGAAGGTCAATCACAAGTAATTTGGATGCTAAATCCCGATTCTACGAAGTGAACCTTGTTTGGAGGTAATGCTTCAGGTAGAAAAGAAAGAATATCTTTGCAACAATGTGCAACATTTTCAAAAACTTTGAATCAACAACATTTTGACAATATTTTCTAGCTATCCTGACGTGAAGTGAGAGCTTGATGTCCGTTTTTGATACATCCTGACACCAGATTTAAATCCCTCTTAAGGACTTGATTCCTTCCCTTCTTTGAGAGCATGAACTCTCAGAATTGCACACTTCCCTGTGTCCCCACTGCCCCACCATAGACAGTCCAATTTCGGTTCGAGGTCGAACCACCAATCATTTCCCACAAAAGGCAATTTCAAAAGCTATTTAGTCTCAGCAATGAGACGCCCAAAATCAATCCATTTTCAAGCTTTAGGGACCCCATTTTCCTTCCTTTTGCAAAACCCTGTCGGATTTATTGTGCAAAATCCGAAGGCTCCATCATGGTCTCTTCCTTCGAGGATTCCATCCATTTTCCGCCCGATCAGGTAAAGGGTACAAACCTGAGCCTCATTCAAAGAGGTATTTCATTTTCCGCCCGATCAGGTTAAGGGTACAAACCTGAGCCTCATTCAAAGAGGTATTCCATTTTCCGCCCAATCAGGTTAAGGGTATAAACCTGAGCCTCAATCAAAGAGGTATTTCTTCTTCGCCCAATCAGGTTAAGGGTACAAACCTGAGCCTCATTCAAAGAGGTATTCCATCTTCCACCCGACCAGGATAAGGGTATAAACCTGAGCCTCCCCTGAAGAGGTATTTCATCTTCCACCTGATCAGGTAAGGGTACAAACCTGAGTCTCATTTCTATGAGATATTCCATTCCCCAATCAGGATAAGGGTCAAACCTGAGCTTCGTTCCATGCAAGGTATTTCTGTCCCATCCAGGTTAAGGGCAACAACCTGAACTTTGCTCTCATAGAGCAAATCTTTCCTTTTCATTCTCCATTTCACATCTACCATCTTCCTCGGGCTAATTCCTTCACACCCAGTCAGATCCTTCTAACTGGGGCATTTTTTTATATATAGCCCAAATTTGGTGTTTTTTTCTTTGCCACTAAGCTCGGCCACGAGCCGGCTTAGTAGCAAAAAGGGGCATCTGTAAACACCCCAAATTTTCATTCACCTCCCCGACATTACCACCAAGCATCATCATTCAGCCTTTTGAATCGCCGGAGGGCAAAATGGTCATTTTCTGAGCCCGGACCTTGCAAAAGTCTAAATTTCATCTGCAACTCTCAAAATTTCTCTATTTTTAGCTCAGATGTTCAAAATTTTATTCCTGACAGGAGACAGGCACCTCCAAGTCTTGGTTCAAGATTCTATTGCATAAGACATGGCATTGCATATCATTGCATGAGCACCTCATATCACTGCACCGCACAACATGTCATTTCGAGATCCAGAACTCTTGATTTCAAAATTTCCAATCCAGATTAGAATTTCAACTCTTTTCAAAATCGATTTTAAACTCTGGGTCTTCAAAATGATCAATTCTTCTCATTTTACCCCCACGGCTCTGAATTTCAAAATATTTCCTCAGGAAAACGATCTGGATAGTTTTCAATATGGATTTCAGCCACTTCAACTCAGATTTTGCCTTTTGTCAGCTATTTCAACTATCTTCCTTTTACAAAATCGCCCTACAGGGGCCAACTCTTTTCAAAATTTCTGTTTTGCTAATTAGTCCAGATTTTATGAAAATTCCAAAAAGAGGTTTTACTGTCTTGTCCTTATTTCAATAAAAAAGCAATGTGGGACCCACACTGAGGTGGTGTCATATAGACGTTTCTTTTGAAAAACCTGAATTTTGAAAAAACCCAAAAATATAGGAGCCTTGTCCCCTGGATTGGTGCCACTTGTCTTTTCTCTCTCCTCCCATTTATCTGCCAAGTGTTAGTGTGGGGCTACCTTAAGAAGCCGCCACATGTCATTAGACACCCTCCTCATTCCATGCCATGTGTCAGTATCCACCCTACGCCATGTGTCATTCCAAGGTTACCCTGAGAGGCCAAGTGTCTTGTGTTGTCCTGTCTAGAAAAAGTAAAGCTTGTCTCCTCTGAGGTGGCGCCTTTTGAAGTGTGTCTCCTACAGAGGACACGTGTCAACCTCTCCCTCATTTAGAAAAGTAGACTGACACATGTCTCTCCCTAGTTTTCTCAGAAAAAGCAAATGACACATGTCATTCTCTGCTCCTCTCAGAAAAAGCAAATGACACATGTCATTCCCCGCTTCTCTCAGAAAAAGCAAATGACACATGTCATTCTCTGCTCTTCTTAGAGAAAGCAAGTGACACATGTCACTCCCTACTCTTCTCAGAAAAAGCAAATGACACATGTCATTCTTTGCTCTTCTTAGAGAAAGCAAATGACACATGTCATCCTCTGCTCTTTTCAGAAAAAGCAAATGACACATGTCATTCTCTACTCTTGTCAGAAAAAGCAAATGACACATGTCATTCTCTGCTCTTCTCAGAAAAAGCAAATGACACATGTCATTCTCTGCTCTTCTTAGAAAAAGCAAATGACACATGTCATTTTCTGCTCTCTTCAGAAAAAGCTTGAATTCAAACATTCAAACCTAGGCTGAGGTGGCGCAAATCCTGAACTCTACTTTTTCCATCTGGTCTAAGATGGTGCCACATGTTCCTTGTTCCTCTCTCCTGCCACATGGCATTGTAGGAGCCACCCTGAGGTGGTGCCACGTGTCCAGATCTCCTTTCATCAGAAAAAGTAGAATTCAAACTTCTCTGAGGTGGCACCTTCTAAGCCAACTACTCTGTTCTTCTGACACATGTCAAGAGCCACTCTGAGATGGCGCCACATGGAGGGCTCAGATTAAGCCTCTTTGAATTTCAAAATTTCCCAAAAATTCTATAAAAACAAGGCTCCATGCCCAGCTTAGGGAGCTTTTTTTGGACTTTGAAATTCAACCTAGCTTTTCTTCAGAACCCGATTTTTGAACTTTGGAATTCATGCCCCCCTTGGGCTCAGTGGAGAAGGTGCAGTGAAATACCTACATTGTTCGTGTTGTGGCCAATTCGATTCCAGCGTGAGTCGATCTTGGTGAATCATCCAAAGCCCGGATCGAAGGACGAACGAAGCCTATGGTAGCAGTCCCTTTCAAGAATTCAAAGCTGCGTAACGAAGTAAGGTGCACCTCTTTTCCTCTTGATTTCATAATATCATGATTTGATTCACGGGTCGTTTGAAGAAAGAGCTCATCCGAGGAATGGATTGAGCTATTCTCATAAAATGACATATATAAAAATACATAATTATGCTTCCTTGATGATTTTTAGCATTCATGCATTTAGCTAGATTTAATTTACATTTTATTTCATTAATTTAGCATATTTCATGAGTTAATTAGAATTAATTTAGCATTTATTTCAATTCTGCTCAATTTCAGTAGCTCTCTGTTTTTGTCAGTCAGTCCACACGTCATTTCATGCATTTATTTTTTTACAAAAATTCCAAAAAAATCATGGAATGTGCCCTTAGGTGTCCTTAGAAATGTGCCAAAAAATTTGGAGAGATTTGAATTCGTTTACTATGGTAAACGTTCAAAACGTTGAGTCGGGTTTTATTATTCGGGATGCATTTTAAAATGTCTTTTCCGACTTGTAAAATCGAGATCTCCCTCATGGGAAATCCGAATTTCTATCCGAAAAATGTTTTGAACTTGAGAGGATGTCTAGTGGTTAACCTAATTTTCTCAGATTTTTCTAATTTTTTTTAATGTCTGACAAAAATCCAAGAGTGCGGGACACGTGTCAGAGCCCGATTTGGGCCTCTGAGACTTTGGATCGACTTAGGTCGATGGGTTCTCTTTGGGTATTGATCCAAATCCAAATCTGTAAAAAGTGAATGTTATGTCCGAGATGTCCTCGGTTTGCATATGAAAGCCTGTGATTTGTAGAACAGTTGGGACATCTGGTTCGGATTTTTCTTGTCAGTTACCTGTTTGGTCACATTTGTCTGTTCTGTCGATTTAGGAATGCAAAGTTATATTTTTATCCGTGTTTATGTTGATCAAATGCCAAAGTCATGAACATAAAAGTTGTCTCTGTAGGTTTCGTGAGTAGCTCTGTTAAATATCAGAAATGTCCATGGCTGTTTTCTATTTATTTGGCATTTTATGTTAGATTAGGTCGATTTTACCTCTGTCAGAACCAAATCCCTGTGACCGAACTCACCATGACCCAAATCCCGAAGCTGTAAAAACCAAAAATGTTCCATTTCGGGTCCTTTAGCAGTCTGCAAAATATCAGAAGTTTTTATGGTGTAATGTTTCTACATCTGTGTTCAGGATCATGGTAATCGATCACTCTCAAGCCCTATGTCTAAGTCATACAATGTTATTTTAACCAAATTTTATATTGTTCTTTCATTGAAATTTCTATACATAAATGTAAAACACTATTCCTGCTAATAGTCATGTTGACAGATCAATTTGATGCTCAACTAAGCTTGAATGATATAAAGTTTGGATCAAATGCCATCTTTTAAAATAATTGTCGTCAATTGGCTTGATGGCTATTAGATTAGATGGTGCATAGTGCTTGTTTAGGTAGCCAATGAGTTTTGCATGATCTGTCTTAGCAGGTTAACGGTAAAAACTGAATTACAGAAGGTGTTAAACAGTAGATGTATCGGTCCTTACTAAATAGACTGTGTTTATGTTGATATGTGTTGATGGTTAGTCTAATACCAGTGAGCATCTGTTGTTCTCAACAACCTACATTAGTGTTATCTAACTTTGTTGGCATCATGAGTTATCGGTTAGCATGGGCATTAATAGTTAGCGTAGAGCACATCTAAGCATTTGGCATACATCAGCCACGTAATTAGTACTGCATTACATGGGCCCCTGCTGCCTCTTTCCACTCCATACCACCTGTTGTGAGTGACCCAACAGCACCCTGCTACTCCCACCAATACTTTTCAACATATCTCTTACACCTTGTTGCACAGTACCTTTATTCCCCTCCTTAACATTCACCATAGCCTATGTTGGTCTGTTTTCCTGCAACACTAATCATCATATACCCTGTGCACCACCAATACCCAGCACCTCATACCCATCATCTCCTCACTACCTTCAGCCCTGCATTATGGGACTTCCATCTGCTGCACCTGCAGCATACCATTCATCATATCCTTGTACACAACAGGTGTACAAAGATATTTACATGTGCATCTTGCCCCACCATCTTACTTCCTGCAAAAATCTTTGCCCACAGTATCCTGAGCCATTTAAATATCTTCTCTACATTTCATACCATATGTCTCTCATTTACACAGGTCATCTATTTCAGCCACCTACACTGTCCCTTCACATTCACCATTTCATCTATCTATATATATATATATAGACATATATATATATATATATATATATGTATATATATATATATTCATATTTATATATACCTATATGTATATAGATACACATATATACATATATATGCATGTATATATGTACATAAATACATATCAATTTCATCTTTTCCACAATTTTTGACCTTAAATACCTTGACATATGAGCATTTCTCTCTTAAACATCTTTTGACATCCACATGATATATATAAATTTCTTCTATTCTTCATACTAACCAACTATTTTGCAGAGGAATACATGGGAAAAGGTCATTATTTGGAGTTGTAAATTCAATTTTCATGTATTGTAATAGTTAGATCTTGAATGAGAATTTACATTTCTTGTTTTAAATAGGATGAATGAGCATTGTAAATATCATAAATTGCTTTATTTCATGCTTTTTGCCTTTATTTCTCAAAATTTCATGATGGTGAAACACGAATGGCACGTGCACCATTTCGTAAGAGGTAATCAATCCTAAGTTGTTGATTTACATCAATGGCCATAGTCATGATGTAAACAAAACTTAGGATTTTTATCTTTTATAAAATAATATTGGATCCACACTGGATCCTCTCCAAAAATTATCATATTTTATTTTATATTTCTTTCTTTTATCAGAGCTTAACTTAAAATTAATTCAATATATATACCAATGGCCATAGTCAAGGTATATTGAGAGTTAATTTCATTTTAAACTCTATAAAAGCACCAAAATGTATTTCATTCTTCACCTGAATTTAAAATCTGATTATTATATAATACATTCAATGACCATAGTCAGGAGTGTATTATATTCTTAATCTTATTTACATTCATTTAAAAAATGAAATATGATTTTCAAATCCAATTTCAAAATTATTTAAACTCATTCATCATTTAGAATAGAATTGCATCATATTTTCAAAATTTCTTTTCAAAAACTCCAAGTGATTTTGAGTATCTTTCTTTATTTCTCAAATCAATTCTATTCTACAGATTCAAATTCAATTCTACCTCATTTTCAAGATTCAAAATTCGATTTCGAAGTTCAATTTGACTTTGAAATTTCAAATTCATTTCAAAACTTCAAAAATTTCAATATAAATCAAACTTCAAAGTTCAAATCAATTTTTGAGATTCCAAATTCATTTTCAAAATTCAAATTCAAATCAATATCTCAAAACCAATTTCAAAGTTCAATTTAACTTTGAAATCTCTGATTCATTTTCGGATTCCAAAAATCAAGCTTTCAAATCAAGTTTATTTCACATTGAGTCTTGATTCTCAAAATTCAAAATCCAAGTTTTGAGATTGATTCTGAATCTCAAAATTCAAGTCTTTTCTAAATTTTAAATTCAATCTAGGTTTTCAAAACCCAGATCCATCTTCAAAAGCCCCATTTGGACTTTCAGAATCCAAATCCAAAGTTAGAATCCAAATTATTCCAGATTTCTGATCCAATTCCCATTTAGGATTCTAGACCCAAAATCCAACTTCATCATGGATCTCAGACTTCAGATCCAAAATTCTATTTAGGATCCAAAATCCAATCCCAACTTGGATCTCAAACTTCAGATCCAAATCCATTTTAGGATCCAGAACCCAATTCTACTTTGGATCTCATACTTCAGATCCAATTCCATTTTAGGGTCCAGAATCTAATTCCATCTTGGATCTCAGACTTCAGATCCAAATCCATTTTAGGATCCAGAACCCAATTCCACTTTGGATCTCAGACTTCAGATCCAAAATCCATCTTAGGATCCAAAGTCCAACTCTATCTTGCATCTCAGATTTCAGATCCTAAACCCATTTTAAGATCCAAAATCCATTTTAGGATCCAGAATCCAATCTCATCTTGGATTCCAAATCTTGGACCCATTTCTATTCAGGATCCAGAATCCAATTTCGTTCCCAATTCTAGATTTCAAAACAAATTTCATTTTCAGATCTCATCTGAACTTCCTAAATCCATTTCTATTTTTAAATACCATTTGGATTTCTCAAATCCATCCAGATTTCAAATTTTAAATTCAATTCCATTTCAATATTTATCTCTTATCCTGAATCTAAGTTCAAAGTTCATTTTCTGAAATTTCTTTCCTTTTCCCTTTTATCTCAGCTTCAAAAATCATTCTTTTCAAATCGAGATTTATTTTCCCAACTCTGATTATTTCAAAGACTTAGAACTTCTCTGATCTATCTCAAGTTCTAAGTTAGATTTTACCATTCAAAAACCATTTCTTCGCTCCATTATCAAGTTCATCTTAGAAATACTTGGAGATTTCCAAATCATTTTCAAAAAGAGCATACATCCTTGCATTGCATAAGCATGATTCTTTATGCATTTAGACTCAGGATAAATTCTTAGATAATATTTAGGCAAAGCAAAAAGGCATAAATTCGATCCTTGGTTCAATTACCCCTGGTAAAGGCGCCAGGAACGGTCGAACCTCGTACCGATGAACGAGCCTCGTCTCCCAATTTTCCCGCAAATATTTGAAAACGGAGGCGAGTAATTTTTTAAATATTTTCAAATCAAGGTCAAGTGAGACCCCGCAAAAGAGTTCCTCTCTCTTCTCTTTCTTTTCTTTTCTCTTCTCTCTTTCTTTCTGTCTTTTATTTTCTCCCTTCAAAAAGGAGGAAATAAAGGTTGGAAAGAGAAAGAGAAGAAAGAGAGAGAAACCACAAGAGAGGAAAATTTTTGTGATGATCACAGTTTTGGCGATCGTGATGGGACCCGTCTCCGTCTGGTTGAATTATGCCTTTGCTTTGCTTTGCTTTGATATCATCTAAGTCTTTATTCTATAAATGTCAGCTTCATTTCCATGCAAACCTTAGGAGCCTAGGCTCTGTCCTAAGCTGACATCATTGTATATAGGATCTAAGTATGGTTTGGTAGGACCATATTGAGGAGATTATTCCATGTTCACATTAGATTCAGGTGTGAAATACAACTCTCCTCAATTTTAGGGATTGAATGTACACAATGTATGCAAGTGTATGCTTCTTTTTATTTAAAATCTATCTCTTTAGGACTTGCATTAGAACCTTCTGGTTTTATCTGCATGTTGAACATGTTTTCGAAAAAATCTCTACCTATATTGTCCCGGTCTTCACGTTGTTGGGCTGTCTCACTGAACCATAGTTTGGGAGAGAGCCTCACAACTGGGTCACTTATTTGGGTTTGCGCCCCCCTACCACGTGCCTAAGGGCCATAGTCCGAGGTATATCAGTAGGTGCTCAAGGATGTTGGGAAGCCATTACATTAGAACCGGAGAATTATTTCTATGCCATGTACTTCGAGCTTCGGCTTGAGTATATCAGCATACCTTGATTGGAATCAGATGATCTGAACCATAGAGTTAGGATTAAGGTCCTACAAGTTATTTCAAATATTGCATTTAGAGTCAGCCTTTAGGGAGTGTTGTGTACGCATCTTTGTTTATGCAACTATGATTGTGCGATGTTTCCTTGTGTTCTCCTATATATATCAAACCTTTTCAAAACCCTGGGTATATTATTCAAAATTTTCCCTTATTTTCAAATACCCCAGGTATATATTTTTCCTTTACCTACATTCTTTTCTCTTTTGCGTCAAATTTTCTTTAAAAACCCTGGAAAGTCTTTTTCTAAATCCCTTGATCTTTCAAAATTTCATGGATTTATGTCTATACTCTTCTTTCATCAAAAGTCTGTCCGTAAGTCCTGCATTCTATCTGATTCTATTCCTCTTTTGCCTCAGTATCATTTCGATGGCGTCTGAATCTCTCGATGCTATCTTTCCCAGGGATCATGTCTTCTATCAAATAAGGGATAGAACCCCGGATCATCAGGTCATCCAGTCTCGTTCCTTCTTCCCTCGGTGGTATTATTCCTGGTTCGCCACCTTCTCATGTATGTTCCCAGACCACTTGGACGATTGTGGATTGGAGATGGCATCGGCAGTTGGCAAGCGAACCATCAATGGCAGTCTGATTCAAGCTATGGTAGAACGGTGGAATCCACGTACCTGCACATTTTGGTTTCCGTGGGGAGAGATGACTCTGCTAATGGACGAGTTCAGTGACATCATGGGATTGCCAGAACCAGTTGGTCAGCCAGATGATCCGGTCGAGTAGCAATTCTTGATCAATGTCAAGGGGATAGATGTTCGAGAAGCATTAGCCAGAGCTACAGAGAGCAGATCTTGGCCTCTCACCGAGATCAACGGAAGTCAGTTCATCGATCTGTTCGGACTCTATCGCAAGTATGAAGCCTACGAAAAAGTTGACACCTTGTCCTGAGTAGCGAAGGAAAGAATACAGCACGCCATGGTCCTATGCACAGTAGGATTAGCATTCTTTCACGATAGTCAGAATTTCATCGATGTCAGAGTCGTCCAACTCTTTCGAAGATGGGGAAGCAAGCAAACTCACCAACTTTCAATGTCCATGGCAGCTCTAGCCTTTCTCTACAGGGGCTTAGCTCGTTTTGCCCTCGGAGAGACCATTTTGGTAGAAGGATGCACGTATGCTTTGCAGTCTTGGTTCCTGCGACATGTGTCGTCAAAAGCCAGTTCCTTCAGATTCAGCAGCAAGAAGCCGAAATTTGTTGCTCAGTATCGAGCTTTGATTGAAAGTCTGCATCAGGAAGAGATCCTTTGGGATTACTTTGACAGACAAGAATCAGTTTCTCGCTACACTTATGCTCGTAGCAAACGTTACAGATTGCTTGGCCCTTTCTTTTGTGTTGACTATCAGCCAGAGAGGTGTCTCAGACAGTTCTCGCAGTGGCAGATTCGTGTCAACACTCGCTTCCTGACAGACCACATGCCAGAATTCAATCTACAGTCGGATCAGTGGTTTGGGGCATACCATGTAACCAAATACACTTGGGACTCCTTCATTCCTTTGTCTATATTTTCTGGACCTAATATATCTTCTGAATATCGAGAATGGTGGGAAACTGTCTGCCCACCTTCTCTTTGTATTTAAATTTTGTCATCAATAAAAATGCAACTTTGTGCTCTGTTAAAAAGCTCTTTGTGGCCAAAATTTCATTCGTTTATATGGTCACGATGCTCGTGACAACCTCATCCCTGGTGATGAGATTTTTTCTTCCATTCTTTTGCAATTATCTCTTATCATGATGGACGACCTCGCCGAGGTAACAAGGCACATTTTTGTTACCACAAAATGGTGACGCAATTATCACAAAATTTGTGGTGACCCGATCCCTGGTGATGGGATAACTTGTTTAATTGTCTATCAATTCCTCCTTTCTTGTCTTTTTCTCAAAAGGTCGCATTTTCAAAAATTCCTCCAAGCTCTAACCATTCTCTTTATTCTATAGAAATCATTGGCATTGACAAAATGGTTCAGACCAGAGCTGGAAAAGAGACTGCTCCTCAGCACAGCGACAGCGAAGCCAAGGCAACAAACTCTCCTAAGTCAGCCAGAGGGCAGAATCAGAACAAAACTGATGATATAGATCCTGCCATGTACAACCTGTTTAAAAGAATGATGACCAGAATGATATCAGAGCAAGCTGAGGCCAGTCAGAAAAAGGTTATTCCAAAGAGCAAACCAAAGAAAAAAGTTGTGAAAAAACCAGTCAAGATCGTCAAAAAGAAAGTCCAGCCTGACACCACTTCTGAGGAATCAGAATCAATCGAGGAAGAATCAGAAGAGGAAGAGCAGTTTGTTTACCATCATAATCCTCCACAACAGTCCGTTAAGATCACCGCAGAACCTGAATCTGTAAATAAACCTATTCTCGTTAATGATCCAATGCACGAACAGATGAGGGAAATGACTCAAGCCATTAAGGATATTCATGCCAAAAGCAAAGGCAAGCAGACTTACTCTGGTGAGGACTTTTACAATGGCCTAGATGGGGATGACAATCTGGAAAATCTCCCTCGCAAGTTCCTCAAGTTTGACGAAACAGGCAACCCTAAGGCTCATTTGGCCACTTTCTATGCTGAGTGCGGCTGTTTCAGGAATGATAACCGAGCGTTATTCATTTGCTTTCCTCGCAGCCTAGAGGGTGTAGCAGCCAGGTGGTATGCAGACCACATCAATCCTATCAAACTATGAGAGTTCGATAAGGTCGTAAATTTGTTCATTGAGCGCTTCATGTTCAATGTTGAAGCCTCACCAACCCTCAACCATCTGTACAATTTAAAACAGAATGAGAATGAGAAAGCTAGCGAATTCATTCACAGGTGGAGGAGCATGTGTAACAGAATGAAGGTTCCCGTCCCATAAGAGTACGCCCTGCAGATTATTTTGAACAACTTTGTTCAGCCTCTGAGGAACCTCATTTCTACATCGCCTGCCAAATCATTCATCAAGTTGATTGAGAGAGCCGAGTGGCTCGAGACCGGCTTGGACAATGGCTTGTATGAAGGATATCCTTTTGTTAGAGGGAATCCTGATCAAAAGAAGAAGGCGCACGTCGCCTATTCTACAGAGTTTTCAGATCAAGGCAGTAGCTCTAACAACAAGAAAAGCAAGAGGAACCACCGAAAAGACTCGGACCCCCTAAGGCTAAAAGGACCAATTCGGCAGCTTAAAAAGGAAAATTTGTAAAGTCGTAGCCTATCCAAGCAGTGCCACAACCTGAAGTAAGGCAACAAGAAAAACCAAAGCACGAGGGGTGGAGTTATGATCGGGAGTTCACAACTTTGGAACAATCCCATGAGGACATCCTTGAGTACATGTTGTCCAAAGGCATGATCAAACTCCCCAAGGTCGCAGAGCCTCCGGTCGCTATGGGCAAATTGACTGACAAATTCTGCAAATTTCACCGGACTGTGGGGCATGACACAGAGCACTGTTTTGTCCTGAAGAACATCATTCAGGACTGTATTAACAAGAACTTGTTAATCGAAGATGAGGAAGAACAGCCAGAAATCTTGTCCAAGCCATTTCCTAAACACTCTGCATCGGTGATTTCAGAACAAACAACCTTTTTCAAGAACAGTATCCAGCCATGTTCCAATCAGGACGTTCAGGATCAACATCAGGTCCTGGTCCTTCGTCAAGCGCAGTTTTCTGCCAAAAGGGTGGATATTACTGCATTTTCCAGCAACAAAAAAACAACCAAGGAACCAGCCAAAGTAGCGGCAGACATTGCCAAGCTAGTCCCCAGGATTCTGAAGCGCTTCGTCAAGGCAACTTTAAAGAAAGAAGAGGCTTTAGGGTCAGTTAAGAAGCCAATTACTGCTTTATCCAACATTTCTATCCTGAATCTGACCCATGCTTCCCCAAAGCATCAGCAAGTGCTAGAAGATCTGCTCAGAAAGATCAAAGTCAAGCCTAGCACAACACCACAGGACATGGCTCAAATCGTCAATCAGGCTATGACAAATGCACCAATCACTTTTTCTGATGAGGATTTGTCGAAGCCTCATTCATTTCACAACAATGCCTTATACATAGTGGTGCGAACCAGGGGCATGACAGTCCCTCATGTGCTAGTTGATGGGGGCAGCAACCTAAATATCTGTCCAGAAATGACGGCTAAGGCATTGGGTCTGAAAGAAGAGGAATATACTTCAGATCCGATCACGATCTACGGTTTCGACAACCATGGGCAGACAGCCAAGGGGAAGATATTTCTCGAAATTTTCATCAATTATTCGGTGCATACAATCCTGTTTCATTTGGTCAATGTGCCGCCCACGTACAATCTTCTTCTAGGGCGCACTTGGATCCACAATGCCAATGTTGTCCCTTCAACCCTTCACCAATGCATCAAATGGTCGAAAGGAGGCATGATCACCACGGTCCTAGGAGAGGATCCGGAAGAGCGACTCCCGCAGCCAATGATTCCCCGTCCTACTTTCACTGTTGACATCCCAAGCATCAGGGAAGTCGATGAAATCAATCTGAGTGAAAGTCTGGGCTTGTTAAAGTTAAAAGAGGTTCAGCCAACAGAAAGCGTGACAGCAGTAACCCAATGGCAGGGGCTTCACTTCTTCAAGCTAGGTGGGTGCCTCGACTGCACTTCCTTTCAGGATCACCCTCTGTTTTCTCAATTCTCAAAAACTAAGAGATGATTTGACCTTCTCATGAAGCACGGTTATCAGCCTATCAGGGGCCTGGGCAGAAATGAAGACGACATTCTGGAGCCGATCGTCCTCGCTCGGCATATTGATAATACAGGCTTGGGATTCACCGGTCAAGCGTCCGGCAGAAAGACCACCTTCGTCAAGGGAGTCCAATGAAGAGGACAATGCCAGTGTTTTCTGTTTTCTTTTCTTTTTATGTCATTTTGTAGGGGAAAAAATCCGCCCCAGTTTCTTTCTATCTTCAACAAATCATATGTAAATAACAAAGAGATTTTTTATCAATGAAATTTCAGTTTCCTATTCTCATCTTGGCGTACACAAATTCTCTACTGATATCTTTTTCTATGATTGTCATTCTTTGTTTTTGTACAAAAAGCTACTTTAAAAAACTTTTATCCTTTTCTCAAAAACCTCCTTTGCGCTTTCAGGATTGCTGGAATCATGGCTCCTAAATCGCTCAAAAAGCTTGTTATCAATACCAACTTTTTTCAAAATAAATCCAAACCGGCCAGAATCTGCATGGCAAAGGCAGGGGCAGAAATCAGCAAAGTAACAACGCAGATCGAAGAGTTAGCAGAGTTCGACTCAGCGATTTAGAATTTGCCATAATTTGCCAACATTCAGAAGCAGGACGAACCATCACCGCTGGTTCAAGATCCGACAGAAGATGTCAGCATCGGTTCAGAAGACGATCCAAAAATCCTTAAAATTGGCTCCAGCTTAAGTTCAGATGAGAAGGAGAAACTCATCCATTTCCTCAAATAGCACCAAGAAGTCTTTGCTTGGACTTATGCGGATATGCCAGGCTTAGATCCCAAGTTGGTCGAACATCGTCTTGTGCTTAAACCGGATTGCAAGCCAATCAAGCAGAAACTGAGAAAGATGGATCCCCGAGTAGCACCACAAGTTAAAGAAGGACTTGAAGAATTGTTAAAAGTAGGATTCATCCGGACTATCAAATACCCAAACTGGTTGGCGAACATCGTGGCAGTTCCCAAAAAGAATGGCAAAGTCCGAATTTGCATTGATTTGAGGGATCTGAACAAGGCCACCTCAAAGGATGATTATCCACTCCCCAACATCGATCTTTTGATCGATAGCACGACAGACCATGCCTTGTTTTCCTTTATGGATGGATACTCAGGCTACAATCAAATTAAATTGGCCGCTCGTGACCAATTCAAAACTTCTTTTACTACACCTTGGGGTACATTTTGCTATACAGTCATGCCGTTTGGGCTCAAGAATGCTGGGGCGACCTATCAGAGAGCAATAGCAGTTATTTTCCATGACCAGATGCACAAGAACATGGATGCCTATGTGGATGACATCTTGGTCAAGTCAAAAGAGGGAGAGGATCATCTTGATGTTCTCAGCCAAGTCTTTGAAAGACTTATCCTATACAAGTTATGACTCAATCCGCAGAAATGTGTTTTCGAAGTAGAGTCAGGCAAGCTGTTAGGCTACATGATCAGCAAGAAAGGCATAGAGGTGGATCCTGCCAAGGCAAAAGCAATCATTGATATGCCGCCTCCTATCAATCTGAAAGAACTGCGAAGCCTTCAGGGTCGCATTCAGTCGATTAAATGCTTCATCTCAAATTTGGCCATGAGATGCGAGCCTTTCAATCACTTGTTGAGAAAAGAGTTGAAATTTGAGTGGGGACCAGAATGTCAGCTCTCATTTGAGCACATTAAGCGGTATCTCCTCAATCCATCAGTTCTGAAGCCACCAGATCTTGGAAAGCCACTTCTCTTGTACATTTCTGTCAATCAGAATGCTTGTGGCAGATTTCTTGCATAGTACGAGGAAGGCAGCCGGATAGAGCATGTCATCTACTACATCAACAAGACCTTTATCGATTATGAGAAAAGATATTCTCATATGGAGAAGACATGTCTAGCCTTAGTGTGGATGTGTCAAAAGCTGAGACATTATCTGTTAGCATCAGAAATCAAAATTTTATCAAGACTTAATCCTCTTAAGCACATCCTTGAGCAGCCTTTCCTCACTGGACAGATTGCAAAATGGCAAGTCCTCCTGATGCAATACGACTTGGAGTATGTATCTCAGAAGTCAGTCAAGGGGCAGTCCATCGCAGATCAGTTGGCAGATTTCCCGTTGACAGAAGAGATCAAAGCGGAATATGATTTTCCCAATGATCGCATCTGCAGTATTCAAGAGTCCCCGGTTTGGACCCTTTTCTTTGATGGAGCCAGAAATATGTCCAGCATAGGGATTGGGATTTTGTTAATCACTCCTGAAAAGGAGATGATCCCTTATTCCCTCAAGCTCAACTTCCAATGTACTCACAACATGGCCGAGTACGAAGCTCTAATACAAGGCCTCAAAATTTTGCAAGACTTCAATGTCAAGAGAGTACATGCCTTCGACGATTCATTACTTGTTGTCAGTCAAGTTAATGCTGAATGGCAAGTGAAGGATTCGAAGTTAATCCCCTATCAAAAGATTGCCTTAGCTCTCATAGGCAACTTTGAGAAATTTCAGCTCAATCATGTCAAGAGGGAACACAATCACATAGCAGATGGCCTAGCCTGCCTAGGCTCTATCTTGTCGTTCAAAGACAGTGAATCATGTCGTTCCTTCGAGATTGGCAGACTTGATCAACCTGCCTACATTCCAGCTGAGCAAATAAACCAAGCCACTCAGAAAGAGAAGCCTTGGTACCAAGACATCAAAAGCTTTATTGAAACTGGTGAATTTCCATCTGAAATGCCAAGAAAGGAGCAGCACGCGATCCAACGCATGTCGGCTTGTTATTTCATCCTTGCCAATACTCTTTATCATCGTGGATTCAGTTCTGAGTACGCTAGATGCTTAGATAAGGATGAAGCCATGGAAGTTGTCCGAGAGGCACACGAGGGAATTTGTGGCGGCCACGTCGGCTACCAAACGCTCGTCAAACAGATTATACGGGTAGGATATTACTGGAAAACCATGCAATAGGATTGCCATCAATTTGTAAGGAAGTGCATCAAATGTCAGATGCACGCACCTTCCATTCATGCGCCAGCCGCATACTTGCAGTCTGTGGTTTCTCCTTGGCCTTTTTCGATGTGAGCCTTCGACGTGGTAGGCCCCATCACTCCTTTAGCTTCTAATGGCCACCGATATTTCCTCGCAGCTACAGAATACTTCACCAAATGGGTCGAGGTCGTGACTCTGCGAACCGTAGAAGGCCGGCATGTGGTTTCGTTTATTCATAAGAATCTTCTTTGCTGCTTTGGCGTCCCACATGATATTGTGTCAGACAATGGAAACCACTTCAAGAATGAGAGAATGAAGACCTGCTGCTCGAAGTTTAGGATTCATCATCACTTCTCAGCTCCTTATTATCCTCAAGGAAATGGCCAGGTAGAGGCCACCAACAAAATTTTGATCCGCATTCTAGAAAGAACTGTGGAAACAGGTCGCGATTGGCACGAGAAGATGCATGATGCACTTTGGGCGTATCGAACCACCATTCGAACCCCAACCAATGCTACTCCTTCAGAGCTTGTCTACGGGACCGAGGTAGTGTTACCTCTCCACGTTCATAAGCGCGCAGTCAAGTTTGCGTCGCTCATTGAACTCCCGCTTGATTAGTATCAGTAGCAGAGGTTGGTACAACTAGATCTGTTAGACCAGAGAAGACTCAAGGCAGCAGAGCACGCTCAAGCCTATCGTCAGAGGATAGCTCGACACTATGCCAAATCAGTTATTGAGAGAAGGTTCCGAGTCAATGATCTTATGCTCAGATCGACAGCTCATCTCAAGCATCGGCCACGAGGCAAGTGGTCGCCCAATTGAGAAGGCCCTTATGTGGTTAAGGAAGCGCTGCCTCGCAATTCCTATCGCCTGATCAACGCAGACGGGGTGGAACTGCCAGATCCTATCAATGCTCTGCATTTAAAGATATTTTACACTTAAATTGTTCATCCTAGCCTTTTGTACTCTTCAAAAGTCTTTTCAATAAAGCAATAATCTTTTATCAAATTCTCACATTCTTCTCCATGATACTGGGGCATTTTTATTTTGATCTATACTTGTCTTCCTTCATCATATGCAGGCTGGATCAAACAAAATCTTTTTCTAAAAATCTCATCAAATTTTTGGTTAATCTTGCTATCTTTATTAAATTGCATTCATTTCATCTTCTAATTTAATCAAGTTTTCACCAATTTATTGTCAATTTTTATCAATTTTGTCAAGTTTTATCAAACTTTCATCAATTTTATTAAATTTTATCGAAATTTTATTCTTTTGTTCATTAACCCTTTCAGGTTAAGGGATAAGCCTGATGCCTCGTTTCAATGGGGTATTTTCCTTTCAGGTTAAGGGATAAAAACCTGAACCTCGTCCCGCGAGCCCCTCTTATTTTCTTTTCAAAACAGGAGATAATCCTAAATCCTTCTATCATCAATCTTTTCTCAAATTTCTGTCAATTTCTACTAAATCTTTATTGTCAAATTGCATTAATTTATTCCTTTTCTCAACTTTTTTATCCTCTATCAATTTCTACCAATCTTTTTAGACTTTTTCAAAATTCTCTTCAGGATCAGGGATAATCCCGAAAAACATCCTCAATAAAATTCAGGTCTTAGGCTATCTTGGGTCAAGGACCTCGAATAAGTTTCTCATCCTCATCATCGGAACCTATTCATGTTTTTTGTCAATCCTTCTAAAAATCCAACCTTTGGATAGGAGTTATTTCCTTCCCATCTCAGTTCCGACTCAGGCTTTTTTCTTTCTTTTTATTTTTCTTTTAAAAGAACCAGGTTCCGACTCGGGTCTCATATATATTCTTATTTTTGAAGTTCCGGGTCCCGACTCAGACTTCCCTTTTTGGATCTGATGCTCGTATTGGAACCAATTGTTATGTTGAGAATTCGAGTTCTCAAACTCGATTCTCATTCATTCTTTCTATCTTTATTTTTAAAAACCGGGTTCCGACTCAAATTTTCCCTTTTATATATTCTTATTTTTGAAGTTCTGGGTCCCGACTCGGACTTCCCTTTTTAGATCCGATGCTCGTATTGGAACCAATTGTTATGTCGAGAATTCGAGTTCTCAAACTCGATTCTTATTCATTCTTTTTATCTTTATTTTTGAAAACCGGGTTCCGACTCGGATTTTCCCTTTTATATATTCTTATTTTTGAAGTTACAGGTCTCGACTCAGACTTCTCTTTTTGGATTCGATGCTCGTATTGGAACCAATTGTTATGTCGAGAATTCGAGTTCTCAAACTCGATTCTCATTCATTCTTTTTATCTTTATTTTTGAAAACCGGGTTCCAACTCGGATTTTCCCTTTTATATATTCTTATTTTTTGAAGTTCCGGGTCCCGACTTGGACTTCTCTTTTTGGATCCGATGCTCGTATTGGAACCAATTGTCATGTTGAGAATTTGAGTTCTCGAACTCGATTCTCATTCATCTTTTTTTATCTCTATTTTTGAAAACTGAGTTCCGACTCAGATTCTCTTTTTATATATTCTTATTTTTGAAGTTCCGGGTCCCGACTCGGACTTCCCTTTTTGGATCCGATGCTCGTATCAGAATCAATTGTCATGTCGAGAATTTGAGCTCTCAAACTCGATTCTCATTCATCTTTTATCTTTATTTTGGAAAAAAATGAGTTTTGACTCAGATTTCCCCTTTTGTATATTCTTATTTTCTCGAGTTCTGACTCAAATCTCTCTGTTGATCCAATGCTCGTGTTGGACCAAGATTCTCCCTGCCTTCCCTTTCAGGTTAAGGGACAAACATGAACTTCCCCTTCAGGATAAGGGATAATCCTAAAACACCGACAATCATTCTCGCTTAAATTTTCAAGTATCTTCGAATGTCAGTCTCATCTTCAACTCTCCATTCAAAAACCAGTGCTCGTACTGGTATGCATTTTCGAAAACCAGTGCTTGTACTGGTTTGCAGCTTCGAGAACCTAGTGCTCGCACTGGTGTACATTTTGAAACCCAGCGCTCATACTGGTGTGCATTTTTTGAAACCCAGTGCTCATACTAATGCGCATTTTCGAAACCCAGAGCTCGTACTGGGGCATTTTTTGAAATCCAGTGCTCGTGCTGGTGTGTTTTTTAAAACCCAGTGCTCGTGCTGGTACATTTCCAAATCCAGTGCTCGGGCTAGTACATCTAGTACTCATGCTAGTGTTTGGCTGAGTGATCAAGTTAGCACTCCAGGTTTAGTCTTTGTACTAACCGATCATCAACAATTCAAGCTCTAAATTCTCAATTTCAACCTTCGGGTTATCATTTTATCAAAAAATCAATCTTTTTCTCTTGCGAAGGACCCTCTTCAGGGAGAGTTCGAGGGAGCTCGTTCCTTTCGCATACAACTATCTTTCGTTCGCAAGAACCCTCTTCCAAGGAGAGTTTGAAGGGACTCGTTTTCTTCGCCAACAGTTTGCAAAAACAACAACCAACTTTACACAAAAGAACCCTTTTTCCAGGGAGAGCTTTAACGGAAGCCCGCTTCTTTTTGTGGCCCCAGTTTTCTTATCTTTGGCCAACCCCTTCACAGAGGACCCTCTTCTAGGGAGAGTGTGATAGACTCGTTCCTATGTGATACTTTCTCAACTTTGTTTTTTCGACCGCCTTTCCATAAGAGAAGCCTAGAGATAGGGAGTTTTGATGAAAACTTAATTTCTCTTCGAAAGTTTCGTTTTGCAAACACCTCCTCTTTGGGGAAGAGAGGAATATTTCCAACTTCCCATTCAGGTAAGGGCTAAGCCTAAGTCTCTCTTTTTGGGGAAAAAGAGAGGAGAATTTTTGTCATGGACATGTCAATCCGATATCAAGTAATCTCTTTTATTTAAGAATTTCAAGAATCTTTTGCCAATTTGCTACCAAAAGTCACTGTTGATCTTAAAGCTTTCACAAAAAATTACCTCAAACTATCTTTAGTATTATTTCTAAAAGAGCAAGGCTTTTGTGAAATAAGAACTAAATTCAAGCTTTTTCTGTTTCTCAACCAAGAGGATGAAGAAAAATCTTTGATATGACCGGCAAAGAAAAAATTCAATGATGTTGAAAAGCCATAAGTGAACTGATATTGATCATAGCTATGGCACATTCTTAAAGATCGTTCTTTTGGCAGTAAGACAGTGAAAATATCTTGGGCAGTAAAAAAGGACCTACCCAATCCATATATCCTCAGTCCTTCAAAGCTGCAATCAAATATCTGCAAAAGGGATATCTCAATTGTCGTTAAGATGAAGACGAATATGTGAGCTAGACCCCTGGGGCTAAAGAAGATTTGGATCATCTCCGAGATGAAGGAGTTTGTGAAGGATCCTTCCAGGGAAAGTTCAGATCACCGTCGAGATAAAGGCGAGTGCGATGAACCTACCGTCAAACCCTAAAAGATATTTGATTCCTGCTATCTAGAGGTTTTGACCAATGAACCAATATCATCAGCCTAATCCCTGAGAAAGAATAAGAAGGATCAGAACATCTCCAAGATGAAGGAGTTTGTGACGTACTCTTCCCCGAAAAAGAGAGAAAAGTCGGGACATCTCCAAAATGAAGGATGATGTAAAAGCCCAAGAAAGCTCCATGACTCAAAAGAGTGCAAAAGATTATCATGGGAAAAACCCTAGGATATCAAACTGCCCGAAACTGCCAGGAATCATCTTTATCTATGTGAAATTCTTTTATCAATATCCTTTTGCTCAATTGCTTTTATGAAACTAAGGATATTTCTTCTCTTTTCATATCAAAGAAATTGATATCTTCCTTGAAGAAACTCAACAGCAACAAATTTGAATTTGATTCCTGATTCTACGGAGTTAGCCCAATTGGAGTTAATACTCTAGGTAGAAAGAGGTGATATTTTCATGCACAATTCAATCATTCTGAATCAACTACAAATTTTGGCATCTTATTGGCAATATTTTCTCGTTATCCCAAAATGAAGTGTGAACTTGATGATCGTTTTAACGTATCCTGACGTCATCCCTCCTTAGGATTGAAAAGTCCTTTCCTTCCGTCTGATCTGAGCGCTCTCAGATTTGCACACTTCCCTGTGTTCCCCACTATCCCGCCATAGACAGTTCCCGCTCAGGATAAGGGTTAAACTTGAACCTTCTGCAAAAGGTCTGTTATTGTCAAAAGCTATTTCCAGTCTCAGCAATGAGGCGCCCAAGATCAATCCCTTTTTAAGCTTTAGGGACCCCCCTTTTTTCATCCTTTTGCAAACCCCTCTCGGACTTGTTGTGCAAAGTCTAGAGGTCTCATCACAGTTTCCCCGCTCTTCGAGGTATCACCCAAATCTTCTGTATCCACTCAGGCTAAGGATTAAACCTGTTACCTCGCTCCTCGAGGTATCACCCAAATCTTCTGCGAGAGGTTGTCTGTTTTAAGAAAGTTGATTTAGTCTCAACAATGAGACGCCCCAGATCATCCCCTTTCCAAGCTTTAGGGAATCTCTTGTTTCTCTCTTCTCGCAAACCCCTTCTGGATATGTTCGTCCAAATTCCGAAGGTCCCATCATGGTTTCTTCATCTGAGGATTCCGTATGGTCGCCCCTTTCAGGTTAAGGGTTAAGCCTGAACCTCGCCTCGTGAGGTATCCTTCTATTCAGGTTATGGTTAAACTTGAGTCTCATTTCAGCTAGATATCCTTTCTAATCCCACCACAGTTTCTTCATTTGAGGAATTCGTGCGATTTCTCCCCACTCAGGTCAAGGGTTAAACCTGAATCTCGCTTTGGCTATGCATTTCGTTGTCTAATCACGGTTTCCTTCGTTCGAGGATTCTTTATGGTCGCCCCCTTCAGGATAAGGGTTAAGCCTGAACCTCGTTCCACGAGATATCTTCCTTTCAGGTTTGGTTTAAACCTGAACCTCGTTTCGACGAGGTAATCCTTCCGTTCCATCATGGTTTTCCCCACAAAGGAATCCATACTCTTTGTATATCCATCCAGGAAAGGATCATGCTTGAATTTCATCTCATAGGGTATTTCTCTCAAAATACCCCATCAAGGTCCGCTTATATTCCTTTCCCCATCCAAATTATCCGGATTTATCTTCATCCCATCCCGGTTAAGGGCTAAACCTGAGTCATTCCAAAAGACTGATCTTGTCTCACCCATGAGACTTGATCAAAATTCTTATATTTTCACCATTTTTGGGATCTTTACCCAAAGTCCCATCACGATTTTCTCATTCCTGTCATTCAGTCGTATCATTGTCAAGGATTTCGTCCCCCTAAAACCATTCTGGATAAGGTTTTAAGTCTGAAAAGCCATGCTTTCAAAATAAATTCTTCCACACCCAGTTCAGATCTACTGACTGGAATATTTTTCAAAATTTTGAGTGTTTCTTTGCCACTAAGCTTGGCTTTCAACCGGATTAGTAGCAAAGAGGGGCATCTATAAACACCCCAAAATTTTCAAAATATTGTAAATATTCTCCTTTTACCCCTGATCCTCATTTTCTGACAAAATTGAGTCATTCTAAAACAAAACTCCGGTTTATTCTCAAATTTTCTTAAATCAAATCAATCTTATATCTGACTTAATTTTGGTCCAGATCCGGGTAAAAGACCTAAATCTGAGCCCCGTTGTCCATTTTCAAACTAACATTATCAAAAATACCAAAAATAATTTTTTGAATAGTTCGGACAGTCCATCTGGCATCCGTTTGAATTCATTGCTCTATATTTCTCGATTCGAGGTCAAAAAATTGAAAGTCTTCTCAAATTTTGAATCCAAACTCATTTTCTGAAGAATTTTTCAAAAATCAAACCCGAATTCTCAGAAAACCCTCCTTTTGAAAATATTTCTCAAAAATTACAAAAAATAGTTTTAAATCCGTTATTTTCTTTCTAGTTTTAAAGTTTCTATGTCAAAAATATAAAAATATAGGTCTTTTAAAGCGCCTTTTTGAAAATTCGGGTTTGTGTGAAAACTTTTTTTTAAGGGGTCTCGATTTTGAAATTACACAACATCAAAAGGGCCTCGTTGAAATTTGTTTCTTTTAGGATTTTTTTTTCTTTTTCTTTGAAAACCCTTCGAGAGAAATCGGATGGACAACGACTCTCTCTCCTTCTCTTGCTCTGGACAAACTGGGGTTTTGGTTTTCTGCAGGATGCAGTAGGTAACACCGAGGATGTAAGATGGAGGGAGGCGATCGGCCGATCTCCAAAGCTCTCCCTGTCAACCTTCCATCACCAACGGCCTCGCACGCCATCCTCGCTCTTACAACCATTGATCTCCAACAGAATTCCTTCCAGACTCTTCCCCCCTTTATAAAATGGATGCAAGAGGAAAACTGAGGGACATCGACGAATCCCCTCTTGCAACACCATCCATCGGGTCTCCAACCATCAATAATCGATTACATTCGATTTTTTTTTTACCTTACTCCTCCACGCCTCTCCTCTTTCTTCTCTGTTACGACAATGAAGCCATACATGATACTTCAAGTACAAGGTTTTGATGATGAGCAAGTGGAATCAACTGCATTTCAGCTAAGGCTATGAAGAAATTGAAGAATTCGATGAAGAATCTTTGAAGACTAGTGTGCAAATGTTAAATTCATTAAAAGTCTTAGATTCTTGTAAGAGCCTTACTTAGAGTGCATATTTAGGTTGCATTTTACCTAAAATGTCTTTAGAAAAACTTTTCTAAAAGAAACCCTCTTGAAAATCTTTTTAGAAAACTCTTTTCTTAAATTTTTGTGTTTATTAGTCGACCAATAGACTTACCAGTCGACTAATCCTTTCGCACCATATTTTCTAAAAAGTCATTTTTGTCAAATTAGTCGACCGAAGGTTTTATCAGTCAACTGGACAGAATGTCTGTTTTCTGGAGAATTAGCAGCAGTCGACTAATGGTTTTATCAGTCGACTGAACAGAACATGTGTTTTTTGAAAAAATTTAGCAGCAGTCGACCGGACAGAATGTTTGTTTTTCAGAAGATTTTAGCAGCAGTCGACTGAAAGGTTTTTCAATCTACTGATGATATTATCAGTCGACTAATTTTTCTCTAGTCGACTAAGTTTCAAAAGTTCAGATTTTCAAATGGCTCGATTAACAGATCAGTCGACCGACGATAACTGTCAGTCTACTAATAACTAACTATTAGTCGACTAACTGATGTTTCAATCGACTAATTTTGCCGTTTTCTTGAAACTTCAAAAAGGCGTGTCTTTTCATTTTTCAAACATTTTGATCGTTCAAAATGCATGGTTTTGACACCCTTTCATACTCTCAACGTATGGAATCTTTCAACTATAAATATGAGTGCATTTTACACTCAAAACAACCAGAATTCAATCGATTTGAATCATTTACTTCTTGTTTTTCACTCCTATTCATTCAAGTATTTGTTTTCTCACTCACTTGATATTTTCACTTCAGTTTTTCACTCAAATCCCTTTGAGAGATAGTGAATTCGTGAGTAGAGTATTTCAACAACCTCAAAAGCCAATTTCAGCTCATTTGCATTCAGAAGAAAGGCTCATAGGTTATATTGTAAGTTGTTACTTATTTTCTGTAAAAAGAAGGACTCCTTGGTTTAAAGGAGTTGTTTGCTTTCAGTAGGGTTGTTACTGAAAGTGGGACCGGTTTTGGTCAGTGTGATCTTGTAGTTAACAAGGTTGATAGTGGAAATCTAAAACGGGTTTTGCTTGGGGACTGAATGTAGGTCGGGATAGACCGAGACAGGATAAAATCTTGTGTTCTTTGTGTGTTTGCTTTTCAAATTGCAAAATCCTTCAATATTCTGCAGACATTTTTTAAAAGCACTATTCACCCCCCCTCTAGTGCTCATTGCCTCGATCCTAGTACACTTTCATTTGGTATCAGAGCAGGTTTGCTATTATTTTGATTTGATCATCATCTAGCATGACAACTACAACATCTCAGCACAAAGAAGGATGCTCCTCTGTTCGTCCTCCTATCTTTGACAGAACAAACTATGGATACTGGAAAGTGAGAATGACAATATTCTTGCAATCCATGGATCTCGATATTTGGAGAGTTATTTCAGATAAGTACCAAACTCCACCAACTGATTTCAGCCGTTGGACCGATGAAGAAAAGAAAACCGCTTCACTGAATGCCAAGGCGATGAATGCATTATATTGTGCCGTTGACAAGGTAGAGTTCAATCACATCTCTCAATGCTCTATAGAAAATGAAATCTAGCATACTCTTCTTGTGACTCACGAAAGTACGTCAAAGGTAAAGGAATCTAAAATTGCTTCTTTAGTTTATAAATTTGAATTGTTCAAAATGAAGCAAAATGAATCTATATCGGACATGATAACTAGAATGACCTATATAACTAACACTTTGAAATCCCTTGAAAAAGAATATTCACAAGTGGATTTAGTCAGAAAGATCCTAAGGTGTTTAACTCCTGAATGGGAGAGAAAAACCACTGCTATTGAAGAAGCAAATGAGCTTAACACTCTCACTCTTGAAGATTTGGTTGCTAATCTTATGGCATATGAAGTCCAACTTCAAGACATACAAGAAGAAGAACCCAAGAAGAAATCTCTTGCTTTTAAGGCTACTTCTGACTCAGAAAATTCAAAAGAAGATGAAGATGAAGATATTGCCCTCATCACAAGGCAATTCAGAACATTCATCAAAAAGGGATAATTTCAAAGAAAGGTAAAGAAAGCAGATTCTTCCAATCCCAATGAAGTCAAGTGCTTTAACTGCAAAAAGGCAGGACATATCAAGAAAGATTGTCCTCTTCTCAAAATCAAGCCCAAGAAACAATTCAAGAAGAAAAAGGCATTTCAAGCATGTTGGGATGATAGTGACTCCTCTTCCGATGAAGAATCAAATGAAGAAGTCGCCAACATGTGCTTTGTAGCACAAGAAGATTCGGTAAGTCAAATTGACTATGATGATTTGTTAGAAGCATTCAATGATTTATATGCTAAATTTAAGAGTCTAAGTTCTAAAAATAAAGAGTTAAAAACTGAAAATTTAACTCTTGACTCTCAAAATAAAGTGTTACTTCAAGAGATAGAAGATCTCAAGAAGGAAAACTCTTGCCAAGCATTTGAGATAAAAGAAATTGGAGTTAGAACCAATCTCTTACAAAAAGAAATAACTAGTCTAAAAGAAAAATCAAATGATCTTCTTTCCATAGTGACCAAATTCACAAATGGTCAAGAGAATCTAGAAAAACTTCTTGGTTCTCAAAGATGCTCGGTTAATAATACCAGATTGGGATATAGCTTCTTTGATACTCAAAATAGACCAAACTATGTGGTGAAAAATCAAAGACATTATTCTCAACCATTTGTTTATAGAACTAAACTTTCTAGTTCTAATAGAAATGCATCTAATCATGGAAACTATAATACTTATAAGCCTAGACATGATTATTCTAGACATGATAAATTCTTTTATAGAAAGAATATTTATTATCAAAGGATACCAAAATCCAAATGGATATGGGTTCCTAAGACTAACTCTCATGGACCCGAAAATAGAAAGGGGTCAAATGCTCTGTTTTCTATTTTTGTTGTAGGTACACAACATAAGGCACAAATGGATATTGGACAGCGGTTGTTCCAAACATATGACTGGAAGGCCGGAGTTATTTTCCACCCTCCAAAATAAGGATGAAGGAACCGTCACCTTTGGTGACAATAACAAGGGAAAAGTAATAGGAAGAGTTTGAAATGAGCTTGATGGGCGAATTAAACTACTTCCTTGGACTTCAAATAAAGCAAACTGAAGAAGGAATCTTCATCAATCAGGCTAAGTATACAAAAGAACTTCTCAAGAGATTTGGGATGGACTCAACGAAATTAAGAAGGAATCCTATGAGTACAACTACTTCTCTTGATAAAGATGAAAATGGTAAAAGTGTAGATACTAAGCTCTACAGAGGTATGATCGGATCTCTATTATACTTAACTGCTAGTCGACCTGATATTATGTTTAGTGTTTGTATGTGTTGTAAACACCCCAAATTTTCACCCTCATCCAGTGTTTGTCCATTTCATAAGTCATTACAAATCATTGCATGTCATTGCATGTATTCGGCATATCATTTCATCGCATTGCATAGCATTGCATGACATTGCATCTCATTCTTGAGATCTAACACTCCTATTTCAAAACATTCAATCCAGATTTGAATTTTAAAGCTTTATTTCAAAATCAATTTCAAAACCTGGGTTTTTATTCAATACTTTGTCATTTTCCAACCCTAGGACTTTATATTTCGAAATATTTTCTCAGAAAACAATCTGGATTCCTTTCAAATTCAAACTTTAATCGATTTCAATTCACAAATGAGACCCATTTAGATGGTGTCGCTTCTGAATGCCTCTATTCATCAAATTTCTCAAATTTTTGAAAGTTTCACTCCGATCAGGACTCTTGTCTCAGAGTCCTAATCCGGTTAGAAGTCTGGTTTTTAAGTCTGTTTTACTTCCATTCTCAATCTTTTTCGTTTGTTTTCGAAATCTAGGTCATTTCACAGAGTCCAGTTAGTTCAGGACTCTATTTTAGAGTTCGGTCGAGTTAGGAGTCTAACCCTGACTGTGTTTTCTGACTTATTTCATCATTTCTTGATAAAATCTTTTGAAAATTCTTTCATTTAGCTTTTAAAATCTAAAAACTCAGAGTCCTAAGGGTTCAAGACTCTAACCCGGAGTTCCAGTTCGCTTGAGACCCTATTTTCAAAGATCTTGAATTTCAAATGTCAATTTTAACCCCTTTTCAAAGCCATTTTCAGTGTTTATTTCAAAATTTCCAAAACTCGATGTGGGCCCACTCAGTTGGCACCATATCCAGAGGAATTCTAATTCAGTTAGAACCCTATGCCATTTCCAAAATTCTAATTTTAAGATTACTTTTGAAAATCCTTTTGAAAACTCCTTCAATTTCAAGTTTTAAAATCGTTTTTTTTGAAAAACTCAAGTAGGGCCCACTCGGGGTGGCGCCATATTCGAGTAAGTCAGGGCTAGACTAGGGTTAGTTGATGTCTTGGTTAGTGTTAGAGGTTTAGAAGAGTCAAAACCATTTTGAAAACTCATTTTGAAAATTAGTTTTTAAAACTAGTGTTTTTAAATGTTTTTAAAGGTGTTTTAAAAACCCAAATGTGAAAGATGCCAAGTGACATCACATTTGGGGGTTTTCTAGGTTTAGTTAGGGGCTAATTAGGGATTAATTAGAGTCCCACCTAGGTTAGAAAACCACAAAAAAATCGTTGCCTTTAGTGGATTTATTAGAAAGAGTCCTAAAAAATGAAAAACCTCTTAATTAACCCTAATTAAGTGACTTTTTGAAAAACTATAAAAAGGGACCTAAGGGGGGCCAAAAGGAGGGCTCTTTTCTCTCAAATTTTCGTGGCCTCTCTCTCCTCTCCAGCACCTCCATCTTCCTCCATTGCAGCTGCAAGCACCAAGGTAATATTTTTAATATTTTTTAGTTTTATTTAATACTTTTTCATGTTTTAAATCAATTTTAGCCATTGGTGTCATCCCCTTCATGGATTAAACCATGGATTCAACCTCAAGAACCATCAAGAATCAGCAAGAACACTCCAAGAAGGTGATCTAACCCTGTTTTGGATGATTTACAGAGATTTTAATCCATTAGAATTGATTTTAACATGATTCTTTGCATTATTAACCAATAAAATATATGATTTACCCTTTTTAATGGGTTAAATCTATGTTTTAAAGGTGATATCAAATTTCAGCCATTTATTCCCTATTTTTAATTTATTTTCATGGTTTATTCATGTTTGTTTTACATTCTATAGCATATAAATAAGTTTTATTTACTGTTTTATGGTTTATTTTATTTATTTACATTAGTTAATGCATGGTTTTTCAAGTTTCTTAAATTTCTGTGTGTTTTAGGTTTAGAACAGTAAAGATAATGTTATTTCGGATTGAAGCACTCATTTTTTATTTCTGATTTTTTTATATGTGATGCATGCATGAGTTATTGAGTTACTGTAGAAAAATCAGAGGTTTTGGATCTCGGGAACCCTGTCAAAAAAATCAGACATCAAATCGGGTTTTTAAAGCTTTAAAATCGTGGTTAAAATCAAGAAGGTAACTTTCTGTGATGATATTTCTCTCATCTTATATTCGATTTTAGATATGTAAAGTGCTATGGTTTCACATTGAATAGATATGTCTGCTGTGAAATTTTAGGATTTTTTAATCACTGTTTAGTATTTTTCCCCTTTTAGAGAATCTATTTTTAAATTTAAAACTCGTTAGGGTTTACCAAAACCCTAATCAGACTTGTGTTAGTCATAAATCCCAAACCACAGATCCGATTCATGATCTGTAAAAAGTGAGTATTGTTATTTTTCTGTCTACTGTTCAACCCTAAAACGTCAGAGATTTTTGTTTAGAATTGATATTTATGTCTGTATTTTCAATCTGGAATAGCTGTTTTAATCCCTGTTAAGAGTGATATATTTTAGCTCAGATTGCCGGAAGATTTTCTCCCTAACCGGAGATGCTTTTTCCGATATGTAAATTGGGAAATATCTGTTTTTATTTCTAGTTAGTCTCTGTAAAATTTCATAAATTTCCATGGAGATTTGACCCCTGGTTCAGGTCTTGGAGTGAGACTGGTTGATGAATTAGGTCAAAAATAGCATATTTTTAGGGTTTAATGCAATTTTCGAATTAATTTAATGTCAAAAAATTATTTTTATAATTCCAATTCGACATTAGGGTTATAACAAGTCCAGGTACCAATTTTTATGGATTTTGAAATCCATTTGATGGCTGAATCAAGTAAATTGCAAAACCGGGTTCCTGAAAGATCCAAAAACACTGCTAAAATCACAGTTTTTGTGATATTATTGGATTTTCGTGCATAAGCATATATTTTTAGGGTTTTATTATGCTCATAAGCATCTTAAGATACTTTAGGTTTAATTTTGTGCTCATTTGATTTCATTTAGTGCATAAAACCTAAGTTTTTACCAAAATCTCTTTTTGAAAACCCTGATTTCAAGGCCATAGTCTTGCTATCGGGGGCAATTTGGTCATTTTACCTAAATTTCGAAATCCCTAACCCTAATTTCATATTTTTAATCATGTCATAGCATATTTGGTTTGGGTTTATTCCATTCAAATTTCAAAATTTGCATTTTATCAAAATATCTTTCTAAAAACCCTAATTTCAAGGCCATAGTCTTGTTATTAGGGGTATTTTGGTCATTTTGACCCCAATTTCGAAATTCCATATCTTCTCTTTCATATTTATTCAATTTTATTTCATACTTTATCATTTTTATTTAAGGGAATCAAGGAAGAGGCTTATATCTAGCAAAATCCAACAATTTCCTGATATTGTTGGATAAATCTAGAAAAGCCAACATATATTCATTAACCAAGTTTTCTAGTTTTGAAGGTACATTGAAGACTTTATTTTTCATGTATTTAAATTTCAATAGTGATGTAATTTGTAATTAAACTTTGGAATAAGAATTTACATTTCCTATTTAGCTTAGGTTTCATTGCATATAGTTTATTTTTTTAAATAATGTTAATGTGTGATGGATGATGATTCATGCATATTTTTACAAATTCACCATGGTCTACACGAATGGCACATGCACTAGCTTTTATGAAGTTTATAAACTTGGTGGAATTCATATTTATGGCCATAGTCAAAATATGAATGATACTTAGATTTATGATCTTCACATTAGCCACATTCAGCCTACACTCTTAGGCTAACTTCAAAATGCACTGCATTTCTCAAAAATACAAAAAGTATTTCTCAATTCCTCAAATCCATATTCATTCATTTCATGCATTTGCCAATTCCAATCTCAATTCAAAGAAGTTCATTTTTTCAAAATCCCCTAAGTCTTATAGCAAAATCGATTTTCCCAAAAGCATTGAATTTCAAAGAATATTTCAAGTATTTCCCAAGTTCCAAATTCAAATTTTCTAAGTTAGAATTTCAATTTCAAAGTTTGAATTCAGAGAAACCAAGTATCTCAGAATTGATTTTCACCAAATGTCAAGGATTCCTCAAAATCGATTTTATTTCTCTCAGAAGTACATTTCAAATCCCAATTCACGATTTTCCAAGATTTACATTTTATATTTCAATCATTCAAAGCAAACATCATGTTTTCAAATGTGCATTTTTCTGAAAATTCATAGCACATGCATGATTCTTTGTGCATTTAGAAATTAGAATATGATTTAGACAAGTTGAATAGAGTAGAGCATAAGATTGATCCTTGGTTCAATTACCCCTGTTAAAGGTGGCAGGAACGGTTGAACCTCGTACCGACAGGCGAGTCCCATTCTACGGAATTTTCCCGCATTTTAAAACGGAGGCGAGTTATTTTCAAAAACTTTTTCAAAGGTCAGTTTGATTTGCAAAAGTAAAAATTTTGTGATGATAACAGGTTTGGCGACCGTGATGGGACCTGTCTTTGCCTGATCAATCTAATGCTCTACTTAGTTCAAATTGTCAAAATCGATTTCCATGGAATGTCAGCTTTGCTTTATGATATCATGTGAACCTAGGAGCCTAGACTTGAACCCAGCTGACATGGAATGCATATAGACTAGGTATGGTTTGGTAGGACCATATTGAGGAGAATTATTCATGCTCACATAGACATAGGTCTAATACAACCCTCCTCAATATAGGCTTGATTGAAAACAATGTTTGCTCCTTCAAAATTTTCAAAATCTCTATCTCTTTAGGTTTTAGAGCCTTCTGATTTGATTGCATGTGCTCATGTTTTCAAAAACCACCCCACCTATATTGTCTCGGTCTTCACGTTGCTGGGCTCTCTTCCAGAACCATAGTTCGGGACAGAGCCTCACAACTGGGCCACCTATTTGGGTGAAAACCCCCCTGCCACGTACCAAGGGCCATAGTCCAACGTATATCGGCAGGTGCTCAAGGATGTTGGAAAACTTGAACCTAGAACCGGAGAAATTGATTTTATGCCACGTACATTGAGCCTTGGCTTGAGTATATAGGCATAACTGGATTGGATACAAATGATCCGAGCCTTAGAGTTAGGATTAAGGTCCTACAGCCATTTCAAAATTTGTGCATCTAGAGTAAGCTTCTAGGGAATGCTGTATGTGCATACTTGTTTGTGCAGAATGTGATTGAATATGTTATAGTCATTTTTTTTTATTTTCCATATTTTCCCAATTTTCTAAAATACTGGACGATTTTCTCAAAATTCCCCAATCTATGTCCATGTACTGTCCATGTTTTAAGCCTTGGACGATTTTCAAATACTCCATTTTATGAAATATTAAAACCCTGGACGATTTTCATGAAATTCCTCTATTTCCTTCAAAACTCCAGGTGATTTCCCATCTTTCCTGTCTTCTGGATCTCGAATTTTCTGCTTTATTTTTATCCTGCCTACATTTTCCTCAAAATTCCTGTATTTTCCAAGTCTTATTCCAAATTTTCCATGTTTTCTAGTCTATTCTGATGGCATCCAGTCAGCTTGATTCAGTCTTCCCTGAGGGTCACATCTCCTACGAGGTGCGACAACGTCTTCCTGAACATCGAGTCCTCAGCACTGGATCTTTCTTTCCCCGGTGGTATTATTCATGGTTCAAAAACTTCTCTCGTATGTTTCCGGACCATTTGGATGAGTGTAGATTGGAACTGGCGTCCGCAGTGGGAAAGCAGACAGTCAACGGCAACTTGATCCATGCACTAGCAGAGCGGTGGAATCCAAGCACTTCTACCTTCTGGTTCCCGTGGGGCGAGATGACAGTACTGATGGATGAATTTTCAGAGATTATGGGATTGCCCGAGCCAGCCGGTCAGCCTGGAGATCCATTGGAGAAACAGTTTCTGATTAATGTTAAGGGTCTGGAACCTAAGGATGCACTAGCTCGCATGACAGGACGCAAGTCTTGGCCATTGATTGAAGAAGATGGAAATGAATATGTAGATCTGCTCGAAATCTACAGACAACATGGGACATTTGTGGAAGTCAGTTCGTTGTCCAGGACAGCTCGAGAGAGAATTCAGCACGCGATGGTTCTGTGCACGGTGGGATTAACTTTCTTTCTCGACGGACGGAATTACATGGATATCAGAATAGTTCAGCTTATGAGGAGATGGGGAAGTCGACAGACCAGCCGCCTCTCGATAGCCATGGCCGCACTCGCTTTTCTATACCGAGGGTTGACTCGTTTCGCACTCGGAGAATCGATTCTAGTTGAAGGGTGCATCTATGCCTTGCAGTCTTGGTTCCTCCGACATGTGCCAGTCCGAGCCAGTTCATTCAGATACAATGGAGAGAAGCTTCTTCCAGTTGTGCGATACCGGTTCTTGATCGACAACCTTCAGGAGGAAGAAGTCGTATGGGACTACTTTGATCGTCAGGAATCACCTCCCAGATACACCTACGCTTATGGCAAGCGGTTCAGGCTACTTGGCCCCTTCTTCTGCGCATACTATCATCCCGAGTGGTGTGTCAGGCAGTTCTCTCAGAGGCAGAAGCGCGTAGAGATTCGTCCACTAGCGGGGGTTCTGCCAGAATTCGATCTCGCATCAGATCAGTGGTCCGGAGCATACCATTCTGCCAGACATGGCTGGGATTCCTTTGTCAGTCTTACTATTTTTCCTGGTCCTCGTGTGTCTTCTGATTTTGTAGAGCGGTGGAAAATTGTTCGTCCCCCTCCCCTCTGTCAAGTGTATTATTGATAAAATCATGTTTTTCCCCTCAATAAAATTATTTTACATTTCACTTTGGTTTGACGACCTCGCCTAGGTAACAAGGCATATTTCCAGTTGTTTATTTTGCAAAGAATAACAGCGCAATTGTCGTAATTCCCAGCGACGACTCAATCCCTAGTAATGGGATATTATTTCAATTGTCTACCAAAATTCTCAACAAATATTTTCTTCCAAACCAAATTTCCTTCAGAAGCCTAACCATCAGTTCTGCCCTGCAGAGAGCATCAACAACATCCAAGAGAACATTTGCAATACCCGATGGTCAATACAAGATCCAGAAAGAAAACCACATCAGTTGAAGGTGTCGCATATTCAGTAGCTTCAGAAGAAGAGATGGACTCACCTCGATCAATCCAGAGTCAGGGTCAGCAGGCGGATGATGGCATCGATCCCCAAATGTATATCATGTTAAAAAAGATGATGACCAAGATGCTGGCAGAGCAAGCTGAGGCCAGTACTGAGCAAATTCAAACTAAACAGAAAGATAAGGGTCAGGTCGTCAAGAATGTGAAGATCAGCAAAAAGCAGAGTCGTCACGAGGAAATATCTGATGAGTCAGAATCAACTGACGATGCTGACAAGGAATGTGAAAATAAATATGAATTCAGAAGGTCGACTCAGGGTCAGGGGTCAGCTTACAAATCCAAGAATCAGTCTGTTGACGACCCTACGCAGTTACAACTGAAAGATGTGATGAAAATGGTTAAGGATCTGCAGGCCCGCGACAAGGGCAAGAAAATCTTCACCAGCGAAGACTTCTATGATGGATTGGATGGGGATGATGATCTCGATAACCTCCCCAAGAAATTCATTAAGTTTGATGGTTCGGGTGATCCAAAGGCGCACCTCGCCCTTTTCTTCGCAGAGTGTTCCAAGTTCAGGAGGAATAACAGGGCCTTATTTCTTTGTTTCCCTCGCAGTTTGGAGGGTATTGCAGCAAAATGGTATTCAGAGCATATTAATCCCATAGAGCTGAAAGAGTTTGATAAAGTGGTCAATTTGTTTATTGAGCGCTTCTTATTCAACGCTGAGGCACTCCCGACCCTCAGCCACCTCTATGGCCTGAAACAGAGAGAAAATGAAAAGGCCCGAGATTTTATCCACCGCTGGAGGTCAGCTTGTAATAAAATGAGAGATCCCATATCAGAGGGGCATGCTTTGTCCTTAATTCTAAGCAATTTCTCGCAGCCTCTGAAAGGCCTCATCTCCACCGCACCATCCAGAACTTTTATTGAATTAACAGAGCGAGCCGAATGGCTCGAATTAAGTCTGGAGAATGGCTTCTATGAAGGTTTCACTTTCACCAAGAACAGCGGCCAGAACGAGTCAAAGAAGAAGACTCACTTTACTAATTCTGTCAATAATAATAAATGGAATCATCGCAAGGGGCAGAATAGAGACTTCTGTTATGGGGCAGGAGGTTCAAACAGGAATGATCAGAAAGGGAAGTCGATCCCGCAATTCAATAAGCCGCTTCAGCTTGAGCAGGGACCAAAACCCCGAGAAAAAGTGAAGCATGAGGGATGGAGCTATGACAGGAAATTCACTCCATTAGATCAATCACTCGAGACTGTGCTCGAGTACATGTTGACCAAGGAGATGGTCAAGTTGCCAAGGCTGGCCGATCCTCCCGTTCCTTTGGGAAAATTCAAAGACCAATTCTGCAAGTTCCACAGAACAGTGGGGCACAATACTGAGAACTGCTTTGTTCTGAAGAATATTGTTCAGGACCTTATTGATAAAAATCTTCTAGTAGAAGGCGCGGAAAATGAAAATATAGATATTCATGAAGAGCCATTTCCTCGTCATTCTACAGTAGTCATCACCGAACAGTTGTTTCAACCGCAGGAGCATATCAGGCCATCTCTGAAAATGACATGTAAGCTCAGCATCAAGTCCTGGTATTGCAGCAGGCTCGGTCCAAGGCCCAGAAGATGGACCTTATTTCAGCTTTCAGCAAATTGAAAGTGTCTGACAAGTCCGCTGGGATATCTCCCTAGGTAGCTAGAAGTATGCCATGGCTCCCTAAGCATCTCATTAAGTCCACCACAAAGAAAAGCGAGACATCAACTTTAAAGCCTATTACAGCATTATCAAATGTCTCAATTTTGGACTTAACTCAAGCCTCCGCCAAGCATCAGCAGGTGTTGAATGATCTGCTACAAAAGATCAAGGTGAAACCAAGCACAACTCCTGAAGACATGGCCCATATAGTCAATCAGGCCATGACTAATGCTCCAGTTACTTTCTCTGATGAGGATCTCCCTAAACCTCATGTATTTCACAACAATGCCTTGTATGTTGTAGTTCGAACCAGAGGGATGACAGTTCCTCATGTGCTGATCGATGGAGGCAGCAGCCTCAATATATGTCCGGAAATGACCGCCAAAGCTTTGGGCATAAAAGAAGAAGAATACATTCCAGATCCAATCACCATTTATGGGTTTGACAATCATGGCCAAACAGCGAAAGAAAAAATATTCCTAGAGATCTTCATTGACTACTCGGTCCATTCAATTCTCTTTCACGTGGTCAATGTGCCGCCCACTTATAATCTACTTCTCGGGAGACCATGGATCCACAACACAAACGCAGTACCGTCTACTCTGCATCAATACATCAAGTGGTCAAAAGGTGGTATGATCACGACAGTCTTAGGCGAAGATCCGGAGCAGAGGCTAGCACAGCCCATGGTTCCCAGACCCTCTTTCACTATTGATATCCCTAGCATTAGGGGTATTGAAGAGGTCAGCTTCGAAGAGGATTCAGGAATAATGCAGATGGCAGAGCAACCCGAGCATACAGTGGCTGCGACCCGATGGGGAGGTCCACAGTTCTTCAAGATTGGAGGACGAATTGATTACAGCACACTTAAGGGTCATCCTCTATTCCCCCAATTTATGAAGGCTAAAAAGGGATTTGATTTACTAGTAAAGCATGGCTACCAGCCTTTTCGAGGCCTAGGCAAAAATGAAGATGGTCGTCTTGAACCAGTGATTCCTCAGCGCTGCCCTAAAAGAGTCGGATTGGGCTTTAATGGTCGAAGGTCTCAGAAAGGGACTGTTTTCATTAAGGGAGCACATTAGAAGAATTCCTTTGTCTTTCTTTTTCTATTCTGTTATCGGGATGATATCCCATTTCATTTTCATCATTGTCATTTTGATTAATTCTATCTTTCAATAAAGTTGCCAGTTTCCTTGGTGTCATTTGTCTCTTTGTTCCTCAGTATTAAATCTTCACAAAATTGAAATCATTTTGCTCTTTTATCTTTCCAATTATTTTCAATAAAAGCAATTTATTTCATGATGAGCAATTTCCCTAAATCAATTTATCCTCCAATTTTCAGAATGTCTTCCCGATCTATCAAGAAGCTCGTCTTTAATCCAAAAGCTTGTTCGAAATCAGCAGTAATTCATCAGGTCAGAATAAGAGCAGAATGTAGTCAAACTGCAAAGCAGTCAGAAGAACCCGCAAAGTTCGATTCAGCTCTTCAGGAACTGCCAGAATTTGCATCGATTCAGAGGCAAGATGAGCCATCATCCTTGGTTCAAGATCCGACTGAGGATATCAATATCGGATCAGAAGACGATCCTAGAATTCTCAAAATTGGCAGTGGTTTGAGCCCAGGAGAAAAAGAAAGGCTCACTAATTTCCTCAAGCAACATGAAGAAGTATTCGCATGGACTTATGAGGATATGCTAGGTTTAGATCCGAAATTGGTGGAACATCGCCTCGTTCTGAAGCCTGAGGCGAAACCAGTCAAGCAAAAGTTGAGAAAAATGGATCCTCGAATCGAGCAACAGGTCAAGGAAGGACTTGAGGATCTGCTTAAAGCAGGATTCATTCGAGCAATTGATTACCCGGATTGGTTGGCGAATATCGTAGCAGTTCCTAAGAAGAATGGGAAAGTGCGAATCTGTATCGACTTCCGTGATCTCAATAAAGCCACTCCGAAGGATGACTATCCGCTCCCAAACATTGATCTCCTAGTCGATAGCACAGCTGGGCATGCTATGTTTTCCTTTATGGACGGATACTCCGAATATAATCAAATCAAGTTGGCCGCTCGTGACCAATCCAAAACATCCTTTACCACGCCATGGGGCACTTTCTGTTATACAGTCATGCCTTTTGGGCTCAAGAATGCTGGAGCCACTTATCAGCGCGCTATGGCCGTTATATTCCATGATCAGATGCACAAAATCATGGATGCATATGTTGATGATATTCTAGTAAAATCCAAAGAAGAGGAAGATCACATCGAAGCCCTCAATCAAGTTTTCAAGCGGCTCATCCTTTACAAGCTAAGACTCAATCCACAAAAATGTGTTTTTGGAGTCGAATCTGGCAAGTTGCTAGGCTTCTTAGTCAGCAAGAAGGGGATAGAGATGGATCCTGCTAAGGCCAAGGCTATCATTGGCATGCCGCCTCCGACTAATCTCAAAGAATTGCGTAGCCTTCAAGGACGCATGCAATCAATTCGGCGATTCATTTCTAATTTGGCCATGAGATGTGAGCCTTTCAATCATTTGCTCAGAAAAGGAGTGAAGTTTGAATGGGGACCAGAGTGTCAGCAATCGTTTGAACGCATCAAGAAATATCTTCTCAATCCTCCTGTTTTAAAGCCGCCAGAATTAGGGAAAACCCTATTGCTATACATTTCAGTTAATCAAGTTGCTTGCGGCGGATTCTTGGCACAATACGAAGAAGGCAGCTTGATAGAACATGCCATTTACTATGTGAGCAAGACCTTTATTGATTACGAGAAGAAATACTCTCAGATAGAGAAGACATGTTTAGCTCTGGTATGGATGTGTCAGAAATTGAGACATTATCTATTGGCGTCTGAAGTCAAAATTCTATCTAAATTAAATCCTCTCAAGTACGTTCTTGAACAACCATTTCTCAGCGGACGGATCGCCAAATGGCAAGTTTTGTTAATGCAATACGACTTGCAATATGTCTCTCAGCAATCTATCAAAGGCCAAGCAATTGCAGACCAATTAGCAGATTTTCCTCTAGCAGAGGATGTTAAAGCTGAGGATGATTTCCCCAATGAGCGGATCTGCAATATTCAACAATCCCCAATTTGGAATTTATTCTTCGACGGTTCCAAGAATATGGCAGGCATAGGAATCGGAATTCTGCTAATTACACCAGAGAAGGAGATGATTCCCTTTTCTCTTAAACTGGATTTTCAGTGCACTCATAATATGGCCGAGTATGAAGCTTTGATACAAGGTCTGAAAATTCTACAGGACTTCAATGTCAAAAGAGTGCATGCTTATGGCGATTCTTTGTTAATCGTCAATCAAGTTCTGGCCAAATGGCAAGTGAAAGATCAGAAACTACTTCCTTACCAAAAGATTGTCTCAGCTCTTGCCAACAAATTCGAAGAATTCCAACTTTTTCATATCAAAAGAGATTTCAACCAAGTTGCAGACAGTTTAGCCAATCTGGGATCCATCATGTCTTTCAGGAGTGGAGAATCTTGTCGCTCATTTGAAATTGGCAGACTTGATCAACCCGCTTTCGTTCCAGTAGAGCAGATAAACCAGGCTGAGCAGAAGAAGAAGCCTTGGTATCATGATATCAAAAATTTCATTAAAACTGGCGAATTTCCTCCAGAATTATCAAAGAGAGAGCAACGAGCAATTCAACGCATGTCTGCTCGATATTTTATTCTTGCCGACGTCCTTTATCGTCGTGGATTTAGTTCTGAATATTCTAGATGTTTGGACGAAGAAGAAGCCAAAGAAGTCGTGCAAGAAGCACATGAAGGCATTTGCGGTGGCCATGTTGGCTATCAGACTCTCGTCAAACAAATCATCCGAGCAGGATATTATTGGAGAACTATGCAACAAGATTGCTATCGTTTTGTAAAGAAGTGCGTTCAATGTCAGATTCATGCGCCAGCGACATACTTGCAATCTGTCGTCTCGCCATGGCCATTTTCCATGTGGGCCTTCGATGTTGTAGGCCTCATCACTCCTTCAGCCTCCAATGGTCATAAATATTTTCTTGCCGCAACAGAATATTTTACTAAATGGGTAGAAGCAGTCACTCTACGCACAGTAGAAGGTCGGCATGTGGTTTCTTTCATCCATAAGAATATCCTTTGCCGCTTCGGTATACCGCATGATATTGTGTCAGATAATGGCAGCCATTTCAAGAATGAGAGAATGAGGACATTCTGCTCAAAATTCAGAATTCATCATCATTTTTCCGCTCCTTATTATCCTCAAGGGAATGGTCAGGCAGAGGCCACCAACAAGATTCTGATTCAAATCCTGGAGCGAACTTTAGAGACGGGCCGTGACTGGCATGAAAAGATTCATGATGCATTATGGGCATACAGAACCACCATTCGAACTCCAACGAATGCTACTCCGTCAGAACTTGTCTACGGAACTGAAGTAGTGCTGCCTCTACATGTTCAGAAACCTGCTCTGAAATTTGCATCACTTCTAGAATTACCTCTTGATCAGTATCAGCAACAACGACTGGTACAGCTTGATTTGCTTGATGAAAGAAGGCTCAGAGCAGCAGAGCATGCTCAATCCTATCGCCAGAGGATAGCCCGACAATATGCAAAATCTGTCATTGAGAGAAAATTTCGGGTCAATGATCTAGTGCTCAGATCAACAACTTATCTCAGGCATCGCCCGGGTGGCAAATGGTCACCAAATTGGGAAGGTCCTTATGTTGTCAAAGAGGCACTACCTCGCAATTCATATCGACTCATCAATGCTGATGGAATAGAATTACCAGATCCCATCAATGCTCGACATTTGAAAAAATTCTATACTTAATCAATTCTCTATTCTTTGTAATCCTTCCAAATTTTCTTCAATAATGATCAAAATTCTTTTCCCAGTTACACTGGGGCATTTTAAAATTTTGTTTTTTATCTACAAATATTCCGTATGCAGGCAGGATAAACAAATCTCTCATTTCACGCACTAGTGCACGCCTGTGCACCCATTTACATTCATTTGCATTTGCATGCATTCATTCGCATTCGTCTGCATCAATTTGCATTAGCATCGATTACCCATTCAGGATAAGGGATAAATCCTGAGACCCCGACAGTTGTCCGAGTCGTCGTGAGGGTGAAGACTGAAAATTTTTCATCAAAATCAATTAGTAATTTTTCAAAAATCCAGTGTTCGTGCTGGTAAACTTTCAAAAATCCAGTGTTCGTGTTGGTAAACTTTCAAAAATCCAGTGTTCGTGCTGGTAAACTTTCAAAAATCCAGTGTTCGTGCTGGTAAACTTTCAAAAATCCAGTGTTCGTGCTGGTAAACTTTCAAAAATCCAGTGTTCGTGATGGTAAACTTTCAAAATCCAGTGTTCGTGTTGGTAAATTTCCAAAACCCAGTGCTCGTACTGGTAACCATTTAAAATCCAGCACTCGTACTGGTAACCATTTAAAATCCAGCGCTCGTATTGGTAACCTTTTAAAATCCAGCGCTCGTACTGGAAATCTTTCAAAAACCAACGCTCGTACTGGTAATCTTCCAAAATCCAATATCCAAACTGGTACATTTTTAAACCAGTATGCAAACTGGTACATTTTCAAAATCAAGCACTCGTGTCATGTCAGTCGACCTCTTGAGTTCAGTCCTCGTGCTGATCACTCATCAAATTCCCAATTTCCAAATTTCCAATTTCCAATTTCCGATTATCAATTTCCAAATTTCCAAATTTCTAATTTCCAATTTTCCAATTTCAAATATCAAATTTCAAAATTCCAATTTCCAAAATTTGACCCTTTTGAGTCACCCAATACCAATTTCAATCATTTTTTTTCTTGCGAGAGACCCTTTGTATAGGGAGAGTTCGAGGGAGCTCGCTCTTTTCGCATGCTATCCAATTCGTTCACTTAGCCCCTTTTCAGGGAGAGTTTGAAGGGACTCGTGTCTTTGTGAACCGTTTGCAAAACAAAATTCCAAATTTCACACAAGGAAGCCTTTTTATAGGGAGAGACTCGACGGAGACTTGCTTTCCTTGTGGCCCCATAATTTCAGACTAGGCCATTTCATCATGAAGGACCCTCTTTTCAGGGAGAGTGTGATGAACTCGTTCTTTCATGACCAATCTACCAACCTCACCAATTTCGGCCCCCTTTCTATAAGAAAAGCCTAATGTTAGGAAGTTTTGACGAAAGCTTAATTTCTCTTAGAAAGTTCATTTTGCAGGGAAGAGAGGAGTAATTCCCAATTCTAATTTCTGAATCTTCTCCTTTGGGGAAAGGAGAAGAGAATTTCTGTCATGGATGTGTTGCGTTGTGCTTCAAATGCTCGCTTTCACAAAAGGATTTCAAGAAAGTTTTGCCAATTTGTCATTAAATATTTGTCGATTTCAAAAATCTTTATTGCATAAAATTATTACTTCAGAATACCTCCACTATTACTTCCGAAACGCTTTCACGAAAAAGGATTCAAAATTCAAAATCTTTCTATTGGCCAACCAAAAGGATGAAGAATAAATCCTCGATATGGCCAGCAAAGAGAATTCAATGTTGTTGCAAAGCCATGAGTGATTGATATTGATCGTAGTCAATGGCACATTTTTAAAGACCATTCTTGAAAAATAAAGTAGTCGAAATATCCTGGGTGATACAGAGAAATCCACTCAATTTTCATATCTCCTCAATCACCTAAGCTGCAATTAAATATCTGCAAAAGGGATCTCTCAATTGTCGTCGAGATAAAGGCGAATTAAGTGAGTCGACCCCCGGGGCCAAAGAAGATTTGGATCATCTCCAAGATGACGGAGTTTGTGACGGATCTTTCCAGGGAAAGTTCAGATCACCGTCGAGATGAAGGCGAGTGTGATGAGCCTACCGACAAACCCTAAAAGATATTTAATTTCTGCTATCATTAAGAGATTTCCTACCAAAGAGCCAATAACTATCAAGATAATCTCTGAGAGAAAAGAAGGATCGGAACATCTATGAGATGAAGGAGTTTGTGACGTACCCTTCCCAAAAAGAGAGAAAAGTCAGGACATCTCCAAAATGAAGGATGATGTAATTCCCGAAAAATCCAAGAGAGCTCCAATCTGCTAAAAAAAGAGTGCAGAAAGATCATCATGAGAAAAGAATCCCAGGATATCAGACTGCCAAATCTATCAAGAATCTTTTTTAATTTTGTGAAATTCTTTTATCAATATTCTTTTACCAATAGCTCTCGCAATATCAAGAATACTTTCTTTTTCGTCCATATCAAGGAAATTGATAGCTTCCTTGAAAGAAAGCCAATCGCAAGCAATTTGAATTTGAATCTTGATTCTACAGAGTTAAGCTCAGTCGAAGATAATACTTCAGGTAGAAAAGAGGGAATATTTTCAAAACAATGTGCATCATTTTCAATTATTTTGAATCAACAACAATTTTCAACAATTTGACAATATTTTCTAGCTATCCTGGCGTGAAGCGAGAGCTTGAGGTTCATCTTTGGTGCATCCTGACATCAGTTGTTATCCCTTTTAGGATTTGATTACGAGAGTTTTCAAGGTTCCTTCCCTTCTTTGGTATAATCTGAGCGCACGGGCACTCAGATTCGCACACTTCTCTGTGTCCCCACTGTCCCACTATAGACAGTCCAATTTTGGCTTGAGGTTAAGCCACCAATTTCAGCAAAAGGCAATTTCAAAAGCTACTTAGTCTCAGCAATGAGATGCCTAAAATCAATCCCTTTTCAAGCTTTAGGGACCCCAATTTCCTTCCTTTTGCAAAACCCCTATCGGACTCATTGTGCGGAAATCCGAAGGTTCCATCACGGTCTCTTCTTTCGAGGATTCCGTTCATTTTCTGCCCAATCAGGTTAAGGGTATAAACCTGGGCCTCCTTTGATGAGGTATTCCATTTTTTTGCCCAATCAGGTTAAGGGTATAAACCTGGGCCTCCTTTGATGAGGTATTCCATTTTCTGCCCGATCAGGTTAAGGGTACAAACCTGGGCCTCCTTTGATAAGGTATTTCATTTTCCGCCCGATCAGGTTAAGGGTATAAACCTGGGCCTCCTTTGATGAGGTATTTCATTTTCTGCCCAATCAGGTTAAGGGTATAAACCTGGGCCTCCTTTGATGAGGTATTCCATTTTCAACCCAATCAGGTTAAAGGTATAAACCTGAGCCTCCTTTGATGAGGTATTTCATTTTCTGCCCAATCAGGTTAAGGGTACAAACCTGAGCCTTATTTGATGAGGTATTTCATTTTCAACCCGATCAGGTTAAGGGTACAAACCTGAGCCTCATTTGATGAGGTATTTTATTTTCAACCCGATCAGGTTAAGGGTATAAACCTGAGCCTCATTTGATGAGGTATTTCATTTTCTGCCCAATCAGGATAAGGGTACAAACCTGGGCCTCCTTTGATGAAGTATTCCATTTTCAGCCCAATTAGGTCAAGGGTACAAACCTGAGCTTCACTTTGATGAAGTATTTCATTTCCCGGTCAGGTTAAGGGTTAAACCTGAGCTTCGTTTCTACAAGAGGTATTTTCTGTCCCATCCAGGTTAAGGGCAAAACCTGAATCTCACTTCATTTTGAAATAAAATTTTCTTCTTATTCTCCATTTCATATCTATCATCATTACTTGGATTAATTCCTTCATACCCAGTCAGATTCATCTAACTGGGGCATTTTTATGATCCAAATTTGGTGTGTTTTCTTTGCCACTAAGCTCGGCTTTCAACCGGCTTAGCAGCAAAGAGGGGCATCTGTAAACACCCCAAATTTTCAACCTCATCCAGTGTTTGTCCATTTCATAAGTCATTACAGATCATTGCATGTCATTGCATGTATTCGGCATATCATTTCATCGCATTGCATAGCATTGCATGACATTGCATCTCATTCTTGAGATCCAGCACTTCTATTTCAAAACATTCAATCCAGATTTGAATTTTAAAGCTTTATTTCAAAATCAATTTCAAAACCTGGGTTTTTATTCAATACTTTGTCATTTTCCAACCCCAGGACTTTATATTTCGAAATATTTTCTCAGAAAACAATCTGGATTCCTTTCAAATTCAAACTTTAATCGATTTCAATTCACAAATGAGACCCATTTAGATGGTGTCGCTTCTGAATGCCTCTATTCATCAAATTTCTCAAATTTTTGAAAGTTTCACTCCGATCAGGACTCTTGTCTCAGAGTCCTAATCCGGTCAGAAGTCTGGTTTTTAAGTCTGTTTTACTTCCATTCTCAATCTTTTTCGTTTGTTTTCGAAATCTAGGTCATTTCACAGAGTCCAGTTAGTTCAGGACTCTATTTTAGAGTTCGGTCGAGTTAGGAGTCTAACCCTGACTGTGTTTTCTGACTTATTTCATCATTTCTTGATAAAATCTTTTGAAAATTCTTTCATTTAGCTTTTAAAATCTAAAAACTCAGAGTCCTAAGGGTTCAAGACTCTAACCCGGAGTTCCAGTTCGCTTGAGACCCTATTTTCAAAGATCTTGAATTTCAAATGTCAATTTTAACCCCTTTTCAAAGCCATTTTCAGTGTTTATTTCAAAATTTTCAAAACTCGATGTGGGCCCACTCAGTTGGCACCATATCCAGAGGAATTCTAATTCAGTTAGAACCCTATGCCATTTCAAAAATTCTAATTTTAAGATTACTTTTGAAAATCTTTTTGAAAACTCCTTCAATTTCAAGTTTTAAAATCGTTTTTTTTGAAAAACTCAAGTAGGGCCCACTCGGGGTGGCGCCATATTCGAGTAAGTCAGGGCTAGACTAGGGTTAGTTGATGTCTTGGTTAGTGTTAGAGGTTTAGAAGAGTCAAAACCATTTTGAAAACTCATTTTGAAAATTAGTTTTTAAAACTAGTGTTTTTAAATGTTTTTAAAGGTGTTTTAAAAACCCAAATGTGAAAGATGCCAAGTGGCATCACATTTGGGGGTTTTCTAGGTTTAGTTAGGGGCTAATTAGGGATTAATTAGAGTCCCACCTAGGTTAGAAAACCACAAAAAAATCGTTGCCTTTAGTGGATTTATTAGAAAGAGTCCTAAAAAATGAAAAGCCTCTTAATTAACCCTAATTAAGTGACTTTTTGAAAAACTATAAAAAGGGACCTAAGGGGGGCCAAAACGAGGGCTCTTTTCTCTCAAATTTTCGTGGCCTCTCTCTCCTCTCCAGCACCTCCACCTTCCTCCATTGCAGTTGCAAGCACCAAGGTAATATTTTTAATATTTTTTAGTTTTATTTAATACTTTTTCATGTTTTAAATCAATTTTAGCCATTGGTGTCATCCCCTTCATGGATTAAACCATGGATTCAACCTCAAGAACCATCAAGAATCAGCAAGAACACTCCAAGAAGGTGATCTAACCCTGTTTTGGATGATTTACAGAGATTTTAATCCATTAGAATTGATTTTAACATGATTCTTTGCATTATTAACCAACAAAATATATGATTTACCCTTTTTAATGGGTTAAATCTATTTTTAAAGGTGATATCAAATTCCAGCCATTTATTCCCTGTTTTTAATTTATTTTCATGGTTTATTCATGTTTGTTTTACGTTCTATAGCATATAAATAAGTTTTTATTTACTGTTTTATGGTTTATTTTATTTATTTACATTAGTTAATGCATGGTTTTTCAAGTTTCTTAAATTTCTGTGTGTTTTAGGTTTAGAACAGTAAAGATAATGTTATTTCGGATTGAATCACTCATTTTTTATTTCTGATTTTTTTATATGTGATGCATGCATGAGTTATTGAGTTACTGTAGAAAAATCAGAGGTTTTGGATCTCGGGAACCCTGTCAAAAAAATCAGACATCAAATCGGGTTTTTAAAGCTTTAAAATCGTGGTTAAAATCAATAAGGTAACTTTATGTGATGATATTTCTCTCATCTTATATCCGATTTTAGATCTGTAAAGTGCTATGGATTCACATTGAATAGATATATCGGCTGTGAAATTTTAGGATTTTTTAATCACTGTTTAGTATTTTTCCTCTTTTAGAGAATCTGTTTTTAAATTTAAAACTCGTTAGGGTTTACCAAAACCCTAATCAGACTTGTGTTAGTCATAAATCCCAAACCACAGATCCGATTCATGATCTTTAAAAAGTGAGTATTATTATTTTTCTGTCTACTGTTCACCCCTAAAATTTAAGAGATTTTTGTTTAGGATTGATATTTATGTCTGTATTTTCAATCTGGAATAGCTGTTTTAATCCCTGTTAAGAGTGATATATTTTAGCTCAGATTGCCGGAAGATTTTCTCCCTAACCGAAGATGCTTTTTCCGATCTGTAAATTGGGAAATCTCTGTTTTGCTTTCTAGTTAGTCTCTGTAAAATTTCATAAATTTCCATGGAGATTTGACCCCTGGTTCAGGTCTTGGAGTGAGACTGGTTGATGAATTAGGTCAAAATAGCATATTTTTAGGGTTTAATACAATTTTCGGATTAATTTAATGTCAAAAAATTATTTTTATAATTCCAATTCGACATTAGGGTTATAACAAGTGCAGGTACCAATTTTTATGGATTTTAAAATCCATTTGATGGCTGAATCAAGTAAATTGCAAAACCGGGTTCCTCAAAGATCCAAAAACACTGCTAAAATCACAGTTTTTGTGATATTATTGGATTTTCGTGCATAAGCATATATTTTTAGGGTTTTATTATGTTCATAAGCATCTTAGGATACTTTAGGTTTAATTTTTTGCTCATTTGATTTCATTTAGTGCATAAAACCTAAGTTTTTACCAAAATCTCTTTTTAAAAACCCTGATTTCAAGGCCATAGTCTTGCTATCGGGGGCAATTTGGTCATTTGACCTAAATTTCGAAATCCCTAACCCTAATTTCATATTTTTAATCATGTCATAGCATATTTGGTTTGGGTTTTTTCCATTCAAATTTCAAAATTTGCATTTTATCAAAATATCTTTCTAAAAACCCTAATTTCAAGGCCATAGTCTTGTTATTAGGGGTATTTTGGTCATTTTGACCCCAATTTCAAAATTCCATATCTTCTCTTTCATATTTATTCAATTTTATTTCATACTTTATCATTTTTATTTAAGGAAATCAAGGAAGATGCTTATATCTAGCAAAATCAAACAATTTCCTGATATTGTTGGATAAATCTAGAAAAGCCAACATATATTCATTAACCAAGTTTTCTAGTTTTGCAGGTACATTGAAGACTTTATTTTTCATGTATTTAAATTTCAATAGTGATGTAATTTGTAATTAAACTTTGGAATAAGAATTTACATTTCCTATTTAGCTTAGGTTTCATTGCATATAGTTTATTTTTTTAAATAATGTTAATGTGTGATGGATGATGATTCATGCATATTTTTACAAATTCACCATGGTCTACACGAATGGCACATGCACTAGCTTTTATGAAGTTTATAAACTTGGTGGAATTCATATTTATGGCCATAGTCAAAATATGAATGATACTTAGATTTATGATCTTCACATTAGCCACATTCAGCCTACACTCTTAGGCTAACTTCAAAATGCACTGCATTTCTCAAAAATACAAAAAGTATTTCTCAATTCCTCAAATCCATATTCATTCATTTCATGCATTTGCCAATTCCAATCTCAATTCAAAGAAGTTCATTTTTTCAAAATCCCCTAAGTCTTATAGCAAAATCGATTTTCCCAAAAGCATTGAATTTCAAAGAATATTTCAAGTATTTCCCAAGTTCCAAATTCAAATTTTCTAAGTTAGAATTTCAATTTCAAAGTTTGAATTCAAAGAAACCAAGTATCTCAGAATTGATTTTCACCAAATGTCAAGGATTCCTCAAAATCGATTTTATTTCTCTCAGAAGTACATTTCAAATCCCAATTCACGATTTTCCAAGATTTACATTTTATATTTCAATCATTCAAAGCAAACATCATGTTTTCAAATGTGCATTTTTCTGAAAATTCATAGCACATGCATGATTCTTTGTGCATTTAGAAATTAGAATATGATTTAGACAAGTTGAATAGAGTAGAGCATAAGATTGATCCTTGGTTCAATTACCCCTGTTAAAGGTGGCAGGAACGGTTGAACCTCGTACCGACAGGCGAGTCCCATTCTACGGAATTTTCCCGCATTTTAAAATGGAGGCGAGTTATTTTCAAAAACTTTTTCAAAGGTCAGTTTGATTTGCAAAAGTAAAAATTTTGCGATGATAACATGTGTGTAAGATTTCAAGCTAATCCAAAGGAATCTCATTTAACTGCCGTAAAACAAATTCTTCGTTATTTGAAAGATACTTCAGATTTCGGTTTGTTTTACCCAAAATCATCTTCCTTTGATTTAGTTTCATATGGTGATGCAGATTTTGCAAGAAGTAAATCTGATCGCAAGAGTACTAGTGGAACTTGTCATTTCTTAGGAAATTCTTTAGTCTCTTGGTTTAGTAAAAAGCAAAATTCAATGTCACTCTCAACAACTGAAGCAAAATATATAGCGGCTAGTTTAGCATGTTCACAAGTACTATGGATGAAACAGACCTTAAAAGATTTTGGTTTGAATTACTCCACAATAACTATTTATTGTGATAACACTAGTGCTATAAATCTTTCGAAAAATCCTGTTCAGCACTCAAGAACTAAGCATATTGAAGTTAGACATCATATTTTAAGAGATCATGTTTTAAAAGGAGATATTTCGTTAAATTTTATTTCCACTAAAGAACAACATGCTGATATCTTCACTAAACCTCTTAAAAATGAAGATTTTATGAGAATTAGGAGAGAACTAGGTATTTTCTCATTTTTGGATTTGTAAAAATGTTGATTTTTTAACAAAATCTCAAAATCACACAATATTAGTCGACCGACAAAATTCTAGTGGACTAATGTTTTAAAATTTTAGAATGAATCGCACCATATTAGTCGATCGATATATTTCTAGTCGACTGATGTTTTTAGAATGAGTCGCATATTCTTAGTCGACCGATAAAGTTTTAGTCGACTAAATTTTTTTAAAAAATTTTAAATGAAGGGACCCGATACCCCTTGGATTTTTTTTTTTTTGAAAAAAAACCCGTCTTTTTTAAATAGGCATCGTTTCACTTCAATTTTGTACCTTTTCATTTTTCTTAAAAATGAAACCCTTAAAACGAAAACCCCTTTTTGGTCTCTTTCCTCTCTCTCTTCCGAAAAAACCCTCGGAGTGTCGTTCGATCCCATCTTCGCCGGGATTTTTTTGCCATGACAGAGAGACGCCGGAATCTTCTGGCCGTGATCTTGAAACGCCGGAATCCTATTGCAGTAACTGGCGTATCTTCAAAACACGCCGGAACCCTCTTGCCGTGACAGTGTATTTTCCGCCTTTGCTGGAATCCCCTTGTGGCCGACTTCACACTCGCCGTCAGCCACCCTATCTTCCTTCGTTTCTGAACGCCAGACAACATTTTCCTTTTGTCAGACATCATTTGGAAGTCAACATTTTTTTGGTAACTCTATTTTTAACCATGCCTCGTACGAAGTCTGCATCTGCAAAAGGTTTAGGTTCTCCTCCTCCTACACCTTCTTCAAGACATGGTTTTTCACTTAGATTACTCAGAAATCCTCTTTTGTATGATACTTTTGGATCAATTTCTGCACTACCTATTTTACCAGGCTGAAATGTTCTATTTCACTTATTTTCTCGTTACAACATAAGAGAATTATTTCCAGGAATTTCACATCTTTTTGATGCTTGTGAAAATACCCTTCACTATCCTTTTCTGATTCACTTGTTTTACACGAATTTACAAATAAATCATGAAACTGGAGTTCTTTCTTCTCTTGTTCGTGATGTTGAAATCGAGTTTGATTCTAAACTGCTTGGAGAAATTCTAGAAATTCCACCTTCAGACACTCTTTTCAACACTGTTGAACTAAATGATGAAAGAATTTTTGAACAAATTCTTTTTCCAGGTGCACCTCATTGTCCTCCTTTCAAAAATACTAATCTTCAAACTCGTGCACGCATTGCTGGACAAATCCTTGCCCACAATGTTCTTCCTAAAACTGGTTCTTTTGATTATTATTCCACAGATCTATCTACGGCTCTTTATGTTTTATTTATAAATATTTCTGTAAATTGGGCCAATGTGCATTTTACAAATTTGTGGAAACAAAAACCATTTCTTCCTTATGGATGTCTTCTAACTCGTATTTTTAGACATTTCAAAGTTCCCTTAACAAATGAAAAATATATTGAGCAAAAAGAGTTCTTTGATCAAACAATTTTTAAAAGAATGAAAATTAAATAACTGCCTCCTTTAAATGTTGATCAAACTGAACCATCTGATCCTACTGAACCATCAATTTCTGAACCTTCACCTTCTGCGACACCTTCATCTCATGCAAAAAGAAAGAAATTTTCTACAAGTCAAGACAATGATGAAGTTATGCAGAGACTGGAAGCTTTGGAGCTGCATCAACACACTTTTCGTGAAGATGTGACTCAACAACTATCTTCGATTCAGAAAGAGATTACTTCAATCAAGGATTTGCTCAACTCACTTTTCTGATCTTTGTTGTCTAAACTTTCATACTTTATGGGTTGTTTTTAAACTTATATCTCTATTTTGCTTATGCTATTTCTGCCCTTATTTTTTTTTATTATGACAAAGGGGGAGAAAAAGATAAAAGATAAAAGATAGCATTACATTAAAATTGCAGGGGATCTTGCAAGAGAAATGTGAAATTAAGAGAAAAAGTAAGCTTTGAATGAATGCATTTGTAAATGCATGAAGTAATGATGAATGGAAATGTAAATCAATCAATATGTGATATATGTGCTTTAAATGTGCTAACTTTTAATGTTTTGCAGCATATTGATAGGGGAGCAAAATCTCCATCTATGCATCTAAATGCTTCATCTTTGATTAAGTTTGTCATCATAAAAAAGGGGGAGATTGTTACGACAATGAAGCCATACATGATACTTCAAGTACAAGGTTTTGATGATAAGCAAGTGGAATCAACTGCATTTCAGCTAAGGCTATGAAGAAATTGAAGAATTTGATGAAGAATCTTTGAAGACTAGTGTGCAAATGTTAAATTCATTAAAAGTCTTAGATTCTTGTAAGAGCCTTACTTAGAGTGCATATTTAGGTTGCATTTTACCTAAAATGTCTTTAGAAAAACTTTTATAAAAGAAACTCTCTTGAAAATCTTTTTAGAAAACTCTTTTCTTAAATTTTCGTGTTTATTAGTTGACCAATAGACTTACCAGTCGACTAATCCTTTTGCGCCATATTTTCTAAAAAATCATTTTTGTCAAATTAGTCGACCGAAGGTTTTATCAGTTGACTGGACAGAATGTCTGTTTTCTGGAAAATTAGCAGCAGTCGACTAATGGTTTTATCAGTCGACTGAACAGAACATGTGTTTTCTAAAAAAATTTAGCAGCAGTCGACTAATGCTTTTATCAGTCGATCGGACAGAATGTTTGTTTTTCAAAAGATTTTAGCAGCAGTCGACTGAAAGGTTTTTCAGTCTATTGATGATATTATCAGTCGACTAATTTTTCTCTAGTCGACTAAGTTTCAAAAGTTCAGATTTTCAAACGGCTCGATTAATAGATCAGTCGACCGACGATAACTGTCAATCTACTAATAACTAACTATTAGTCGACTAACTGATGTTTCAGTTGACTAATTTTGTCGTTTTCCTGAAACTTCAAAAAGGCGTGTCTTTTCATTTTTCAAACATTTTGATCGTTCAAAATGGACGGTTTTGACACCCTTTCATACTCTCAATGTATGGAATCTTTCAACTATAAATATGAGTGCATTTTACACTCAAAACAACCAGAATTCAATCGATTTAAATCATTTACTTCTTGTTTTTCACTCCTATTCATTCAAGTATTTGTTTTCTCACTCACTTGATATTTTCACTTCAGTTTTTCACTCAAATCCCTTTGAGAGATAGTGAATTCGTGAGTAGAGTATTTCAACAACCTCAAAAGCCAATTTCATCTCATTTGCATTCAGAAGAAAGGCTCATAGGTTGTATTGTAAGTTGTTACTTATTTTCTGTAAAAAGAAGGACTCCTTGGTTTAAAGGAGTTGTTTGCTTTCAGTAGGGTTGTTACTGAAAGTGGGACCGATTTTGGTCAGTGTGATCTTGTAGTTAACAAGGTTGATAGTGGAAATCTCAAGCGGGTTTTGCTTGGGGACTGGATGTAGGTCGGGATAGACCGAACCAGGATAAAATCTTGTGTTCTTTGTGTGTTTGCTTTTCAAATTGCAAAATCCTTCAATATTCCGCAGACATTTTTTAAAAGCACTATTCACCCCCCCTCTAGTGCTCGTTGCCTCGATCCTAGTACACTTTCATTCCCCTGGTCCCCCCTTCAGTCCTCCTTCTTCTCCTTCTTTGATTCCCCCTGGGGTCTCTCCCTTTAGTGGCTGAGGGTCGGCTGTGAATTCAGAGAGCTATGAAGTCCGATCAAAACCAGCGATAGCCTGTAAAGCCACTGTGGAAATCCCATCCGATCGCTTTCAAAAGCCCTAAAGTCTCAGCAAATCGCGGTGAATATCCTCTGTTCCCCCTTTTTTTTTTTAACTTTGATTTCTTGGTTTTCCTTTTTTTTTTACTAAAGCACCACTGGTAGTAGCGATTTGCTTATAGCAAATCGGCCTACCTATGTGCGATATAAACGGGGCAACCGCTTCCAACATTATTTTCCCCTCTTTCATGGTTGATCCCCATATCCTTGCATTTCTTTGATTTATTTCTGCAATTTATTGAAGGTGTCGCTTATGTAATTTTTGTTCACATTTTTTTTGAGCCCAGAATTACTCTAGGATAGCATATTATCTCTTACTTTGATTTTAAATACCTTTGTACCATAGCATCCAGTTCATTTTTAACAAACTGATTTTGCTTGCTTCGTCTATTATTGATTTATGTGGTTCTTACTTATTTTTAGGAATGATCGTTATAGTGAGAGTTATGTGAGCAAGTCTCACTGATTGAACCCCTCACTAATTGGCTGTCGTTCTTTAAAGTTCATTGTAGCAGGGTTTTGCGTTTCACAGTAGTATAGAATATCCCTCGGCATTGCGGATTTCATGCCTTCATTTCTTTTACTTTTTTTTTAATTTTTTTCTTCATGAATCCTTTTACGTGGCTGTATTTTTTTTTATGTAGTTGCATCTTATCTTCAGCAATATTGTGTTCTCATGCTTTCACTTGTATGTTACATCTTATTCTGATGGCTATATCAATCTGTGCATGCCCCATAGCGTTCCATAGTGTCATGCCTCAGATTCATTCCCCTATTCACCCAGGGCGTTTGTATGGCATCGAACAATTCTCGACACCAATTGTTTATTCGCTTTGTCATCCTAGATATAACTTGACATTATGTTTTTTTTTTCCATTTTTTTTTGTTTGTTCTAGATATTTAGCCCAGCGCATTTTACCCTTCACTTTTGTGACTGATATCATCTGCAAGTCCTTATTTGCATCCAACTTTCAGTGTTATATCTAATTTAACATTCCATTTGTAATTGGATCTAAGGATCAAGATCATTTTTTTTTATTGTTTTGACTTCATTCCTTTAGTTTTATTTTGTCACCAGATCCGGAGGCTGGTTTTGAACTTTAGCCAAGGTCCGATGGGTATGTTGTAGAAATCATGTGGATCTGAAGATTCCATCTGAATGTTTATACAGTTTGAATTATAGTAGCCAATCCAAGCAAGCATCACTTTTTTTTCTTTTTCTTTTTCTTTTTTAATAAATTATAGAGAATCACTTTGTCTCTATGTACCGCAAGCATCATCATCTTTGGAAGCCAGCTTTGGCCAAATCCACACATGCTCAAGGGCTAAGATTCCGGCCCTCAGAGACCTAAACATACAAATCCTTCAGCAAGAAATGGGTGAAGGCTGGTTCTGAAGCCTATGCTTTGGGGTGACTCTGTGAGATGGCAAGAGATCCAAATTCTCTGAAATATGCCAATTGCCTCATATTCCACAGGATGAACTCTGCCTCAAATGTTCTATAGAAACAGTGAAGTTCTAGCATTGACCTAGTTACAAGGCCAAACTGTTACAGGAGAAACACGTTACTGTCAGAGGCTAATCAAAGAAGGATTCAGGGGTGCCTCGATACAGAATTTTCTTATTGATTGTTGCATGTAAAGTCTTGAATCCATAGGTCCTGACTTCCAATAAGATCAGAAGCATCCAGTGAAGTCCAGTTCACCCAGACTTAGCAGCCACAGGATGATCACCTCGATACTACTGTCGCTAGTCTGTTATGACCACAGCTGAATCATGACCCATGATTGATAATCATATATCCTGATTTGAAATTGATATATCCTCATTTTTCTTTTTCTTTTTTTTTTTCTTTTTTTTTTACAGGTATAATCTTACTTGCATCCGCTCATCTGCACACTGTCCAGCTATCTGATCATCGGTGTCACCACCTACCAGCAAGGTATGTTTGGTAGCTACGTTTCTATATCTATGTTCAGGATCATGGTAATCGATCACTCTCAAGCCCTATGTCTAAGTCATACCATGTTATTTTAACCAAATTTTATATTGTTCTTTCATTGAAATTTCTATACATAAATGTAAAACACTATTCTTGCTAATAGTCATGTTGACAGATCAATTTGATGCTCAACTAAGCTTGAATGATATAAAGTTTGGATCAAATGCCATCTTTTAAAATAATTGTCGTTAATTGGCTTGATGGCTATTAGATTAGATGGTGCATATTGCTTGTTTAGGTAGCCAATGAGTTTTGCATGATCTGTCTTAGCAAGTTAACGGTAAAAACTGAATTACAGAAGGTGTTAAACAGTAGATGTGTCGGTCCTTACTAAATAGACTGTGTTTATGTTGATATGTGTTGATGGTTAGTCTAATACCTGTGAGCATCTGTTGTTCTCAACAACCTACATTAGTGTTATCTAACTTTGTTGGCATCATGAGTTATCAGTTAGCATGGGCATTAATAGTTAGTGTAGAGCACATCTAAGCATTTGACATACATCAGCCACGTAATTAGTACTGCATTACATGGGCCCCTGCTGCCTTTTTCCACTCCATACCACCTGTTGTGAGTGTCCCAACAACACCCTGCTACTCCCACCAATACTTTCCAACATATCTCTTACACCTTGTTGCACAATACCTTTATTCCCCTCCTTAACATTCACCATAGCCTATGTTGGTCTGTTTTCCTGCAACACTAATCATCATATACCCTGTGCACCACCAATACCCAGCAGCTCATACCCATCATCTCCTCACTACCTTCAGCCCTGCATTATGGGAGTTCCATCTGCTGCACCTGCAGCATACCATTCATCGTATCCTTGTACACAGCAGGTGTACAAAGATATTTACATGTGCATCTTGCCCCACCATCTTACTTCCTGCAAAAATCTTTGCCCACAGTATCCTCAGCCATTTAAATATCTTCTCTACATTTCATACCATATGTCTCTCATTTACACAGGTCATCTATTTCAGCCACCTACACTGTCCCTTCACATTCACCATTTCATCTATACATATATATATATATATATATATATATATATATATATATGTATATATATATATATATACACATATATATATATATATATATATGTATATATATATATATTCATATTTATATATACCTATATGTATATAGATACACATATATACATATGTATGCATGTATATATGTACATAAATACATATCAATTTCATCTTTTCCACAATTTTTGACCTTAAATACCTTGACATATGAGCATTTCTCTCTTAAACATCTTTTGACATCCACATGATATATATAAATTTCTTCTATTCTTCATACTAACCAACTATTTTGCAGAGGAATACGTGGGAAAAGGTCATTATTTGGAGTTGTAAATTCAATTTTCATGTATTGTAATAGTTAGATCTTGAATGAGAATTTACATTTCTTGTTTTAGATAGGATGAATGAGCATTGTAAATATCATAAATTGCTTTATTTTCATGCTTTTTGCCTTTATTTCTCAAAATTTCACGATGGTGAAAGACAAATGGCACGTGCACCATTTCGTAAGAGGTAATCAATCCTAAGTTGATGATTTACATCAATGGCCATAGTCAGGATGTAAACAAAACTTAGGATTTTTATCTTTTATAAAATAACATTGGATCCACACTGGATCCTCTCCAAAAATCATCATATTTTCTTTTATATATCTTTCTTTTATCAGAGCTTAACTTAAAATTAATTCAATATATATACCAATGGCCATAGTCAGGGTATATTGAGAGTTAATTTCATTTTAAACTCTATAAAAGCACCAAAATGTATTTCATTCTTTACCTGAATTTAAAATCTGATTATTATATAATACATTCAATGACCATAGTCAGAAGTGTATTATATTCTTAATCTTATTTACATTCATTTAAAGAATGAAATATGATTTTCAAATCCAATTTCAAAATTATTTAAACTCATTCATCATTTAGGATAGAATTGCATCATATTTTCAAAATTTCTTTTCAAAAACTCCAAGTAATTTTGAGTATCTTTCTTCATTTCTCAAATCAATTCTATTCTACAGATTCAAATTCAATTCTACCTCATTTTCAAGATTCAAAATTCGATTTCGAAGTTCAATTTGACTTTGAAATTTCAAATTCATTTGAAAACTTCAAAAATTCCAATATAAATCAAACTTCAAAGTTCAAATCAATTTTTGAGATTCCAAATTCATTTTCAAAATTCAAATTCAAATCAATATCTCAAAACCAATTTCAAAGTTCAATTTAACTTTGAAATCTCTGATTCATTTTCGGATTCCAAAAATCAAGCTTTCAAATCAAGTTCATTTCACATTGAGTCTTGATTCTCAAAATTCAAAATCCAAGTTTTGAGATTGATTCTGAATCTCAAAATTCAAGTCTTTTCTAAATTTTAAATTCAATCTAGGTTTTCAAAATCCAGATCCATCTTCAAAAGCCCCATTTGGACTTTCAGAATCCAAATTATTCCTGATTTCGGATCCAATTCCCATTTAGGATTCTAGACCCAGAATTCAACTTCATCATGGATCTCAGACTTCAGATCCAAAATTCTATTTAGGATCCAAAATCCAATCCCAACTTGGATCTCAGACTTCAGATCCAAATCCATTTTAGGATCCAGAACCCAATTCTACTTTGGATCTCAGACTTCAGATCCAATTCCATTTTAGGGTCCAGAATCTAATTCCATCTTGGATCTCAGACTTCAAATCCAAATCCATTTTAGGATCCATAACCCAGTTCCACTTTGGATCTTTGACTTCAGATCCAAAATCCATCTTAGGATCCAGAGTCCAACTCTCTTGGATCTCAGATTTTAGATCCTAAACCCGTTTTAAGATCCAAAATCCATTTTAGGATTCAGAATCCAATCCCATCTTAGATTCCAGATCTTGGACCCAATTCTATTCTGGATCCAGAATCTAATTCTGTTCCCAATTCTAGATTTCAAATCCAATTCCATTTTTAGATCTCATCTGAACTTCCTAAATCCATTTATATTTTTAAATACCATTTGGATTTCTCAAATCCATTTCAAATTTTATCTCTTCTCCTGAATATAAGTTCAAAGTCCATTTTCTGAAATTTCCTTCCTTTTCCTATTTATCTCAGCTTCAAAAATCATTTTTTTCAAATCAAGATTTATTTTCCCAACTCTGATTATTTCAAAGACTTAGAACTTTTCTGATCTATCTCAAGTTCTAAGTTAGATTTTACCATTCAAAAACCATTTCTTCGCTCCATTATCAAGTTCATCTCAGAAATACTTAGAGATTTGCAAATCATTCTAAAAAAGAGCATACATCCTTGCATTGCAGAAGCATGATTCTTTGTGCATTTAGACTCAGGATAAATTCTTAGATAATATTTAGGCAAAGCAAAAAGGCATAAATTCGATCCTTGGTTCGATTACTTCTGGTAAAGGCGCCAGGAACGGTCGAACCTCGTACCGATGAGCGATTCTCGTCTCCCAATTTTCCCACAAATATTTCAAAACGGAGGCAAGTAATTTTCTAAATATTTTCAAATCAAGGTCAAGTGAGACCCCGCAAAAGAGTTCCTCTCTCTTCTCTTTCTTTTCTTTTCTCTTCTCTCTTTCTTTTTGTCTTTTATTTTCTCCCTTCAAAAAGGAGGAAATAAAGGTTAGAAAGAGAAAGAGAAGGAAGAGAGAGAAACCACAAGAGAGGAAAATTTTTGTGATGATCACACTGGGTCATACCTGAATCTAGTTATAACCGGGTCAAACCCGGATCCCGTTAGTATCAGGTCAGACTCGAATCCGGTTCATTCTCGGTCAAACCCGGATCCAGTTAGTAACCGGATCAGACCCGGATCTAGTTATAACTGGGTCAGACCCGGATCCAGTAAGAGTCCAGGCACTATTTGGCCTGAACTAGATCAGGGACTGATTTGGCCCTTTTTGAGACCAATTCAGAGTCATTTTTGACCGATTCTGGGATGCTAAGACCCTGTTTTCATAAATATAAGAAGATACAGGGATTTTGGCAAACAGTTATTGAGTTTTTATGAACTTTTGTTCATACTTGACCCCGGTTCATAAGGTTCAGAACCGGTTCAGACCCTTGGATGATCGGTTTGGGGCTATTTCAGACCGGTTCAGAGTACTTTTAGACCGATTCCTGCTTTAGGACCCAGGGTTTTACCCATTTAAGATTATTTTTTGTTATTGTTCATGCATTTTATTTGTAATTATGCATGCATAAATGAATGTATAACATTGGCATCAAGGATAGCTAGCTGACTTAGTGAATTCATGTCACCAAAGTGACTGAATATAAGTATGTTGTCAAATTCTTATACTATCATATAGATTTAGCCAATATTACTATTGTACTTAGATTCATGAAATGATAAACGACCCAATGGTAGTTTTATCATGTTTGAAACTTAGGTAGGGTAAAATGAGGCAAATGTGTTGAGATACATCGCACATGTGTATCCAAAGGTACCATGTGTTGATGGTCTAGCTTCACATGGACCTCAGTTTTACCAACTATGGTTAGTAGGCATAATGATTATGCGTGTTGAAGCTCTTACCAAAGTAGGACTCCGATGACCCCCTACACTCGCCTGAAAATAAGCATATTCAGGGCCTTTTATTTATTACTTTGTCCATCAAGCTTGTCTCATATATGCTTTCTTTTGATACATGTCTTTTGTCATGCAATTTCTAGTTCTGTGATTTTAGATGACTCAAGTTCTATACCTTTTCTTGATGGATCTAATTTTAGTTATTGGAAAGAAACTATTCTTTTTACATTAGGGTATATGAATTTAGATCTGACCATAAGGATAGATGAACTTGCTACCCTGACTGATCAAAGCACTGCTGAACAAAAGAGTGCTTTTGAATAGTGGGAGCCCTTAAATAGGCTTACCCTGTTGCTTTTGCAATCTAAAGTGGCTAAGAATATTCGCAGTGCTATCCCACAATACAAGACAGTGAGGGAATTTCTGAGTGTTATTGAAGCGCAATTTGTCAGTTCGAATAAGGCCAGAGCCAGTACCCTAATGTCGAAACTTATATCTATGAAATATTTTGGAGGGAGTAATATTCGCAAGCACATTTTAGAAATGAGGAACATAGCGTCTCAGTTGAATGACATGAAGCTGACCATTTTTTACTCATTTCTAGTGCATTTGATTCTGGTGTCCTTACCTTTGAAGTATGAACCTTTTAAAATATCTTACAACATAATAATGATGAATGAACATTCAATGAAATTATGTCCAAGTGTGTTGAAGAGAAAGAGAAATTGAAAGGAGATAAGGTGCAAAGTGCACATATGGCTTCTCATGGCTTCAAGGTAGGACCAAAGAAGAATGCATTCAAGAAAAATGCTAGGAAAAAGCCAGCAGAAGATAAGATATCCCAAGGCAAGCAATCTGACTCTGCTCCCATAAAGTGATTCTTTTGTAAAAAGAAGGGACACAAGAAGGCAGATTGCATAAAGTACAAAAAAGTGGTTGGAAAAGAAAGATAATTTGTCATTTATTTCTCATGAATGTAATTTATTACAAATTCTTAAAAATACCTAGTGGATTGACTCTAGTGCTACTGTTCATATTTTCAATTGTCTACAACAGTTTTTGAACAGAAGAGAACCAACAGTGCATGAAAAGAGCATCTCTTTGGGAAACAAAATGTGTTCGCATGTGAAGGGTGTTGGGACCTACAAAATCACTTTAGATACAAGCATAGATTTCTATCATATAGTAGAAACTTAATTTTAATTTTAAGATTGGATAAATTTGGATATTGCTTTAAATTTAAAATTTTCAAGTTATTCATTTACAAAAATTCTATTAAAATTGGTTTTACATTAGTTTATGATGGTTTATACAAATTGAACATGAAGATCCAATATCAGGAGTCTTTGACATCTGAATACGCATTGGTTGGGAATAAACATAGCATGATTAATGATAAATCCTACATGCTTTGGCATTGAAAGTTGGGTCATATCTCTGAAAAGAGAATAAAAAGACTTGTAAATGAAGGGATCTTGAAATCTCTAGATTTTATTGACAATGACACGTGTGTTGATTGCATAAAGGTTAAGCATACAAACACATATAAAGAGGGTGTCAAACGTAGTAGTGGAATATTAAAGATAGTCCATACGGATGTATGTGAACCTTTTACCCCTTGCTACACAGGCGAAAAATATTTTGTCACCTTTACTGATGACTATTCATGGTATATGTATCTCTACTTGATCTTTGAAAAATCTAATATTTTTCATATGTTTAAGAAATTTAAGAAAGAAGTAGAGAAACAAACTGATAAAGTTATTAAGATAGTCAGGTCTGATAGAGGTGGCGAATATTATGGTAGGTTTACTGAGATGGGACAAAGGAAAGGACCATTAGCATGATTTTTCAAAGAGGAAGGCATTGTGCCTAAATATATCATACCTGGAAGTGCCTACCAAAATGATGTAGCTGAAAAAAGAAATTGTATGCTTAAAGAAATGGTAAAGGCCATGTTGAATTATTCAATACTTTCCATGAAGTTGTAGGGTGAAGCCTTAAGGACTGTTGTACATATTTTGAATAAGGTTCCTATGAAATTTGTGCCCAAAACTCTCTACGAGTTGTGGACAGATAGAAAACCATAACTATCTTATATGTACATATGGGGATGTCTTGCGAAAGCTAAATTGTATAACCCCCCCCCACATTAAAGCCTTTAATCCAAAACCAACCAATGGATATTTCATTGGTTATTCATAGAGATAAAAAAGATACAAGTTTTACTGCCCATCTCATTCACCACATATTGTTGAAATGGATAAGGCAAAATTCCTTGAAGATGGTTCAATAGGATTAAGTGCACTTCAAAACCTTGGTTTTGAGGAAATACAGAATCCAAGCTCATTACCTATTAAAGAAAACACCGAAAGATACCAAATTATTACTCCTAATGATGATGTGGTTGATCACCCAGTTGATGCACAAATCCAAAGTGAACCTATTATGGACAATGCAGAAGAGCACAAACAGGATGATCAGGTTCAATCTGAGCCTGAAGAACAACATGTTTAGAGATCCACAAGAGTTAGGAAATCTGTCATACATCTTGATTATGTGGTGTACCTTCAGGAGCCTGATGATTTCATAGATATAGATGATAACCCGTTGACTTTTATGAAAGTTATTGAAAGCAAACAATCTTCGCACTGGATAAAAGCCATGAAAGAAGAGTTGGACTCTATGGCTAAGAATCAAGTATAGAATCTTGTTGAGTTACCTAAGGGAGTAAAACCCGTACAGTGTAAATGGGTCTTTAAGACCAAAAAGAACTCCAAAGGTAACATAGAGAGACATAAGGAAAGATTGGTTGCTAAAGGATTCATGCAGATGGAGGGCATTGACTATAATGAGACATTTTCTCCTGTCTCAACTAAAGAGTCAATGAGGACAATTTTGGCCCTCGTAGCTCATTATGACTTAGAGCTACATCAGATGGATGTGAAAACAGTGTTCCTCAACAGGGATCTAAATGAAGAGGTATATATGGAATAACCTCTTGGTTTCTCTGAAGATGATCGTTTAGTTTGCAAGCTTAACAAATCAATATATGGACTTAAACAGGGCTCCCGACAGTGGTATATTAAATTTTCCCAAGTCATTGTGACTTTTAGGTTTACAAAAAACATTATTGATCAATGTATACACCTTAAGGAAAGTGGGAGTAAGTTCATTATATTGATGTTGTATGTGGATGACATTTTGCTGGCAACCAATGATATAAAGTTACTTTCAGAGACAAAACAGTTTATTGCATCATATTTTGATATAAAATATATGTGTGAGGTTGCTTATGTACTTGGCATTGAGATCCGTCGAGACAGAGCAAAAGGTTTTCTAGGCCTCTCCCAAAGATCCTACATAAATAAGGTATTAAAGCGATATAGGATGGAGAATTGTTCTCTTGGTACATCACTTATATCAAAAGGTGAAAAATTGAGCCTAAAGGATTATCCACAGAACAAAATTGACAAAGCACAAATGAGTGTGTATCCATATGCATCAATTGTTTGCAGCTTGCAATATGTGCAGACTTGTTCACGTCTAGATATTTTCTTCGCAGTAGGGATGCTTGGTAGATTCGAGTCTAATTCAGGCATATCTCATTGGAAGGCTGCTAAGAAAGTCTTGTGGTATTTGCAAGGGACAAAAGACTATATGTTGACGTATCATAAAGTTGATCACCTCGAGGTCACTGGCTACTCAGATGCGGACTTAGGAGGATGCCTTGATAGTAGAAAATCTACTACTGGGTATGTCTTCTTACTTGTTGGGGGCGCAATCTCTTGGAGGAGTGGGAAGCAGACGTCCATTGTTGCTCACACCATGGAGGCAGAATTCATAGCATTGTATGAGACTACTTCGCAGGCCATATAGTTGAAGAACTTCATATCACAGTTAAAGGTGGTTGATTCCATCGAGAAGCCACTGAAGATCTACTGTGATAATAAAGTTGCAGTGTCCTTTTCGAATAACAATAAAAGTACTATGTCATGTAAGCATATGAAATTAAAGTACTTTGTTGTTAAAGAAAGGGCAAAGAATCATCTAGTGCATATTGTTAATATTGGTACTAAAGAGATGATTATTGATCCTCTTACTAAAGGGCTAGCACTGGGATTGTATTCCGAACATGTATTGAGGATGGGCTTGTTAAACTCTTTTTGACATATGCATATGAATAAAGTGATCACATTCAGCTTATTGATTCTCATTATAACTGTTGTTAATCTCATAAGGATTAGAGATTTAATTAAGGATCTGTATAATAGATTTTAAAAGATAATCTATTCATCAAGCAATTCCCATAAAGTTTACTAGTTTATCGTCGAAACAAGTGAGAGAATGTTAGGAAAAGCCATTGTTTGTGGCAGTTACCCATGTTTTGGTAACTTTCATTTTTGGTGTTCTATCCGATAAATATACAGGGAGGGAACAGTTACGCTAATCGTTCCCTTGCTGCAGCTATAAAGAGGGTATCCATGAGTGACCCTATATATGTGAGCATAAAGAGAAAAGCACAGAAAAAGGGTTAAGGCAGAAACATACCTTTTTTGAGTTTTTTTGACTAAGGAGGGGAAGAGGGATCTTGCTCACTGACTGCTGAAAGAGCCTACGCTCGTTGGAGGGCTGCAGTCCGACTGAGGAGTGAAGCTCATACCGTTCTAGCCACCAGCGCCAACCACCAGCCATCATCTGGTTCTTCGATGGTCGCCTCAGGTACGCCTTCTCTGTATTTTTGTTGTGCATTGCTGGAGATCTCCCCAACATTTGCGTTTAAAGCATATATTGGAGTTGATAAAACACTACAAGAATTCTGCAGATTAGCACTGGATGTTATCCGACACTAATCCATCGCTGAACTGTTTAGCGATGGCTTAGCAATGGATAGATCCCGCCACAATTTCCTTGTCGCTAATTAGCGACAAAACTGATTTGTCACTACTTTCATCACTAATTCACGACGGATTAGTGAATTTCAAGATCTATCGCTAAATAAGCACTGATTTGGTTTTGCGAGAGATACATATCCATCGATAATTTGTTGCTAAAATTTAACGACGAATACATATCCATCTCTAATATCCATCACCAATTTAGCAACGGATTAGCGATGGAATACATTCTGTTGCAAAACATCGATTGATTTAGTTTTTGAGACAGATAAATATCTGTAAAATAAAAAAATAAAAAAATTTATTTCAAATATAAATATCGAGAAAAAATTTCTCGTTATACAATTTATATAACCTGTGTATAAAAAATAAAGTACACATAAAAAATACATATACAAAGTTGGTGTAACAAATTTAACACAAGATATAAGTGAAACAATATTAACAACCCAGTATAATCCTCGACAAGTTTTAATTAGTTACAAGTTAACATATACAAAGAGTTTTATTTGAAACAACAAGTACGTGAAACAAATTCAACACATGAAGATAATCCTCGCCAAGATTTGGAGCATTATCCTCTTCATTGTCTGGATCTGCACCTCCACCCATGCCTCCATCAGCTCTTCTACGCTGATTATCTTCAGCATCCTACAAGAAAACCGAAATGTTAGTATTGATAAACAAAATATAATGAAATAAATTATATGCAATGTACCTAATCTATGGCAATCAAAGTAATATGGCTGAATGGCACATAGACTAGCAATAAAGTGAAGGACATTAACATAATTCAAAGGTTGTAAAAAAAACATCATAGTGATGAAATCATGCTTATATGTGTTCTAAGGTTGTAAAAAAAAATTCAAAGTGATTCAATCAAGCATATATGTGTTCTAAGGTTGTCAAAAAAAATTTATAGTGATTCAATCATGCATATATGTGTTCTAAGGCTGTTAAATTTTTTTTATATTGATTCAATCATTTATATATTTGTTCTAAGGCTGACAAAAAAAAATCATAGTGATTTAATCATGCAGATATGTGTTCTAAGGTTGTCAAAAAAATATCATAGTGATTCAAGCATGCATATATGTTTTTTAAGGCTGTCAAATAAATTTCATAGTGATTCAATCATGCATATATGTGTTCTAAGGCTGTCAATAAAAGTTCATAGTGATTCGATCATGCATTTTTGTGTTGTAAGCTTGTCAAAAAAATTACATAGTGATTCAATCATGCATATATGTGTTCTAAGGTTGTCATAAATTTTTTATAGTGATTCAATAATGCATATATATGTTCAAAAGCTGTCAAAAAAATTTATAGTCATTCAATCATGTATATATGTGTTCTAAGGTTCTAAAAAAAAATTCATACTGATTCAATCATGCATATATGGGTTCTAAGGCTATCAATAAAAGTTCATAGTGATTCAATCATGCATATATGTGTTGTAAGGTTGTCAAAAAAATTTCATAGTGCTTCAATCATGCACATATATGTTCTAATTTTGTCAAAAAAAATTTGTAGTGATTCAATCATGCATATATGTGTTCTAAGGTTGTCAAGCTAATTTCATAGTGATGAAATCATGCTTATATGTGTTCTAAGGTTGTCAAAAAACTTTCATAGTGATTCAATCATGCATATATGTGTTATAAGGCAATCAAAAAATTTAATAGTGATTCAATCATGCATATATGTGTTCTAAGGTTGTAAAAAAAAAATCATACTGATTCAATCATGCATATATGGGTTCTAAGGTTGTCAATAAAAGTTCATAGTGATTTGATCATGCATATATGTGTTTCAAGGTTGTCAAAAAAATTTCATACAGATTCAATTATGCATATGTGTGTTCTAATGCTATCAATAAAATTTCATAGTGATTCAATCATGCATATATGTATTCAATCATGCATATACTAGCTTAAAATCTAACGACCTGAAACTAATGACATGGAACTTTATACCTGACGGGCACCGGAGCTCATGTTGAATGCAGACAAAGTTTTTCTGTCCCAAAAAAAGTTGCACAACTCATTATGGACAATGTTGTGAATAACTTCATGTAAAAAGTCGCACATTGTGTCCTGAAGAAGTTGGCGGACACCATCCCAAGAAATAGCAGGGTCAATCAGTTACTGGGAGTTGATGCTGGCAGGAGAACTCTGAGAGCCATGGCTGCAGGAGGCAACGACTAGTGTGGTGTTCATATTACTCCCAAACCCGAACACATGACCTTTTTTGGGTTCACCGGTTGCAGTCACCTATGTTGTAGGATCAAAATACGAATGTTGAGTGGAGTCATCGCCATATCGATCTATCATCTGCTGCTCGTATGACTCCTACAAACTAATGATTACAGTATGAATTAATAATTAAAAATTATAATATTTATGATAATATAATTCATGGTAACTTATATATTACAATGTTTATTAATATAATAAATATATACCGTTGTCGCTCTCGCCTTCTTTGATACAAACTCTTCCGTGCTCTTACGTTTATGTGTTTCAACAAACACATCCTTGTAAGGCACATGCCTCTTTTTTCGGCTTCCTGCAAGGTTAAATGATAAAAAAATCAATTAGAAAGTATGCAGAAATACTTATAAATTTGATAATATATATATTGATGAGTTACTATTTTCTTCTAGTGGCTCCCAAAAGTCCTAGAACCACCTGTGTGTAGATGAACATCGGGCATCTTCGCTCGGTTTTGTGCAGCCTTTGCTGAGCGGTTTTGAAATTCATGGCTCATCCACTTGTCGCACATTGCATCCCAATAATCTGACCTGATAGTAGAAGAGTCATGACCCTTCCACTGTAGTGGATCATCTATCCCACCAGCTTCTTTTATTGATGCAGTCTTTATATTGTGAAGCATGTAGACAAATCGACTGGTAGCCACCTTCTACCACACTAGCCTCGCGTCCTGCTCCTCCTTCGCAGTCGTGAAGCGATTCGAAGCCTACAAATAATTTTAGAAAGTTAGTACACGACCATAAAAAAAAATTATATATGAAACAAATTAGCTATGATAAATGATTATATACCATGAATGAGGACCGTAATTTGTCCAACACCTCATTCGAGTACTCTTTCCATTAAGTGACCGGTCCTGAAAGATGCTGAACTAGTAACTTCCTAATTTCTTGAATTACTTCTTATGGTTCGAACCTCATGCTGCATATGAATTGGTACACATTAACAATCAACTATCAATATATACTATTTATAAGATAAGTATTGGACAAGTGACAATGAAATACTTACGATCGACTATCGATATAAACTATTTTAATGAGTCATCGTGTGTCAGACTGAGAAGACCCAGCATCTGACGTTGTCTCGTGATGTGTATGAGTACCTGTTGTAGGTGGGTCATGTGCAGGAGAAACATCATCTGCAGAACAATGGGTTAAAAAATCACACAATGCACATTTAAACTAATCAAGTATACAATTATTTAAATGATATACCTATCGAAGCATTACGTAAAGACGAAGGCTGAGACTGGCTGTCACTGAGCTGTGATCCTATAAAGACGATTAACAAGTAACAATTTTTATATCAACATATAAGCAAAAATATAATGAATGCCTATATTTAAATATAACACAAAAACATCTACCTAATATTATCCCATGGCCTCCACTTGGTCCTCAACCATTGTGACCTCCATGAACCATATTCTAACAAATAAAAATGTTATTAGCATGGATATGACATATGCATAAAATATAAAGATTTAAAGGTCCTACATAAATCAATTTTATAACTATGCATAAACTGTGCATGTACATGCTAAGTATGCATAGAATGTAACATGATATGCAAGATATAATGTTAAAATAGATGGTGTATATGAGAAAGTGATGTGGTATGTATTACAAGATGTATTTCACTAGATCGAGTATGCTTCCTCATCACTTGTTTGACTTTCATATTCTTCTTCTTCCTACTCCTCCTCTTTGTCCTCTTTGTCAACTTCTTCATTGGGTTGCTATCTACTTGGTATATCATTTGGATTATATTCTTTCATACGTGAGTCATCAGACAATTGAGATGTGACATGCAAACCATATGTGACATCGTAATCATAAGAGAAATCATACATATCAAATGATTGATAGTAATCACCCTCTTCAACAATCTTGTCTTTCTGTAACTGATCATACTTAGGGTATAGTTAAGACTTCACCTTGCAAATCGCCCACTATTCATTTCTATCTGACTTCCTTGTATTCATATATAAAGTATAATAAACTTGTTGAGCTTGCGATGCTAATATGAATGGTTCATGTTACGACAATGAAGCCGTACATGATACTTAAAGTACAAGGTTTTGATGATGAGCAAGTGAAATCAACTGCATTTCAGCTAAGGCAATGAAGACATTGAAGAATTCGATGAAGAATCTTTGAAGACTAGTGTGCAAATGTTTAATTCATTAAAAGTCTTAGATTCTTGTAAGAGCCTTACTTAGAGTGCATATTTAGATTGCATTTCACCTAAAAAGTCTTTAGAAAAACTTTTCTAAAAGAACCCCTTATGAAAATCTTTTTTGAAAACTCTTTTCTTAAATTTTCGTGTTTATTAGTCGACCAATAGACTCACCAGTCGACTATTCCTTTCACGCCATATTTTCTAAAAAATCATTTTTGTCAAATTAGTCGACCGAAGGTTTTATCAGTCGACTGGACAGAATGTCTGTTTTGTGGAAAATTAGCAACAATCGACTAATGGTTTTATCAGTCGACTGAACAGAACATGTGTTTTCTGAAAATTTAGCAGCAGTCGACTAATGCTTTTATCAGTCGACCGGACAGAATGTTTGTTTTTCAGAAGATTTTAGCAGCAGTCGACTGAAAGGTTTTTTAGTCTACTGATGATATTATCAGTCGACTAATTTTATCTCTAGTCGACTAAGTTTCAAAAGTTCAGATTTTCAAACGGCTCGATTAACAGATCAGTCGACCGACAATAACTGTCAGTCTACTAATAACTAACTATTAGTCGACTAACTATTGTTCCAATCGACTAATTTTGCCGTTTTTCCTGAAACTTCAAAAAGGCGTGTCCTTTCATTTTTTAAACGTTTTGATCATTCAAAATGGACTGTTTTGACACTCTTTCATACCCTCAACGTATGAAAACTTTCAACTATAAATATGAGTGCATTCTACACGCAAATATATCAAATCCAATTGAATTACTTCTTGCTTTTCACTCCTATTCATTCAAATATTTATTTTCTCACTCATGTGATATTTTTCACTTCAGTTTTTCACTCAAATTCCTTTAAGAGATAGTGAATTCGTGAGTAGAGTATTTCAACAACCTCAATAGCTAATTGGAGCTCATTTGCATTCAAAAGAAGGGCTCATAGGTTGTATTGTAAGTTGTTACTTGTTTCAATTTTCTATAAAAGGAAGGACTCCTTGATTTAAAGGAGTTGTTTGCTTTCAGTAGGTGTGTTACTGGAAGTGGGACCGGATTTGGTCTGTATGATCTTGTAGTTATACAAGGTTGATAGTGGAAATTTCAAGCGGGTTTTGCTTCGGGACTGGATGTAGGTCGGGAAAGACCGAACCAGGATAAATTACTGTGTTCTTTGTGTGATTGCTTTTCAAATTGCAAAATCCGTTAATATTCCACAAACAATTTTTAAAGGCACTATTCACCCCCCCTCTAGTGCTCGTTGTCTCAATTCTACTGCACTTTCATTTGGTATCAGAGCAGGTTTGCTATTATTTTGATTTGATCATCATCTAGCATGGCAACTACAACATCTCAGCACAAAGAAGGAAGCTCCTCTGTTCGTCCTCCTCTCTTCGACGGAACAAACTATGGATACTGGAAAGTGAGAATGAAAATATTCTTGCAATCCATGGATCTCGATATTTGGAGAGTTGTTTCAGAAAAATACCAAACTCCATCAACTGATTTCAGCAAATGAACCGATGAAGAAAAGAAAATCGCTTCACTGAATGCCAAGGTGATGAATGCATTATATTGTGTCGTTGACAAGGTAGAGTTCAATCGCATTTCTCAATGCTCTACAGCAAATGAAATCTGGCATACTCTTATCGTGACTCACAAAGGTACGTCAAAGGTAAAGGAATCCAAAATTGCTTCTTTGGTTCATAAATTTGAATTGTTTAAAATGAATCAAAATGAATCTATATCGGACATGGTAACAAGAATGACCGATATAACTAACACTCTGAAATCCTTTGGAAAAGAATATTCACAAGTGGATTTAGTCAGAAAGATCCTAAGGTGTTTAACTCCTGAATGGGAGAGAAAAACCACTGCTATTGAAGAGGCAAATGATTTAAACACTCTCACTCTTGAAGATTTGGTTGGTAACCTAATGGCATATGAAGTCCAACTTCAAGACAGACAAGAAGAAGAACCCAAGAAGAAATCTCTTGCTTTTAAGGCTACTTCTAACTCAGAAAATTCAGAAGAAGATGAAGATGAAGATATTGGCCTCATTACAAGACAATTCAGAAAATTCATCAAAAAGGGAAGATTTCAAAGAAAGGTAAAGAAAACAGATTCTTCCAATCCCATTGAAGTCAAGTGTTTTAATTGCAAAAAGGCTGGACATATCAAGAAAGATTGTTTTCTTCTCAAAATCAAGCCCAAGGACCAATTCAAGAAGAAAAAAGCATTTCAAGCATGTTGGGATGATAGTGACTTCTCTTCCGATGAAGAATCAAATAAAAAAGTCGCCAACATGTGTTTTGTAGCACAAGAAGATTCGGTAAGTCAATTTGACTATGATGAGATATTAGAAGCATTTAATGATTTATATGCTAAATTTAAGAGTCTAAGTTCTAAAAACAAAGAGTTGAAAACTGAAAATTTAACTCTTGACTCTCAAAATAAAGTGTTACTTCAAGAGATAGAAGATCTCGAGAAGGAAAACTCTTGCCAAGCATTTGAGATAAAAGAAATTGGAGTTAGAACCAATCTCTTACAAAAAGAAATAACTAGTCTTAAAGAAAAATTAAATGATCTTCTTTCTATAGTGACCAAATTCACAAATGGTCAAGAGAATCTAGAAAGACTTCTTGGTTCTCAAAGATGCTTGGTTAATAAAACCGGATTGGGATATAGCTTCTTTGATACTCAAAATAGACCAAACTTTGTGGTGAAGAATCAAAGACATTATTCTCAACCATTTGTTCATAGAACTAAACTTTCTAGTTCTAATAGAAATGCATATAATCATGGAACTTATAATGCTTATAAGCCTAGAAACGATTATTCTAGAAATGCTAAATCTTTTTATAGAAAGAATATTTATTATCAAAGGAAACCAAAATCCAAATGGATATGGATTCCTAAGACTAACTCTCATAGACCCAAAAATAGAAAGGGGTCAAATGTTTTGTCTTCTAATTTTGTTGTAGGTACACAAAATAAGGAGCAAATGGATATTGGACAGCGGTTGTTCCAAACATATGACTGGAAGGCCGGAGTTATTTTCCACCCTCCAAAGTAAGGATGGAGGAACCGTCACCTTTGGTGACAATAACAAGGAAAAAATAATAGGTATTGGTAATATTGGTAATCCAAAATTTTCCTTGATAGAAAATGTTCTTTTAGTAGATGGTTTAATGCATAATTTATTATCTATTAGTCAATTATGTGATAAAGGTTTTCATGTTTCTTTTAAAAATGATTTATGCTTAATTTCTGATTTTCAATCTAAAAAGATCATTTTTAAAGGTAAAAGAAGGAACAATGTGTATGAACTATATCTAGATGAGTTACCCACTTTTAATGAAAAATGTCTTATTGTTTCAAATGAAATTCAATGGTTATGGCACAAGAGACTTGGACATGTTAACTTTAAAATTATTTCCAAGTTATCCAAGAATGATCTTGTTAGAGGCCTACCTAAAATACCATATAAGAAATATCACTTATGTGATGCTTGCCAAAGGGGTAAACAAATCAAGAGTTCTTTTAAAGCAAAAGATATAGTTTCAACAAAACGTCCTCTTGAACTTTTACATTTAGATCTATTTGAACCATCTAGAATTCAAAGTTTGAATGGTAGCAAGTATGCTTTTGTTATAGTAGATGATTATTCTCGATTTACATGGGTGATTTTTCTAAAAAGCAAAAATGATGCTTTTTCGGAATTTTCTAAACTTTGTAGAAGAATTACAAATGAAAAATCTACAACTATAATTAAAATTCGTAGTGATCATGGTGGTGAATTTGAAAATGAATCTTTTCTAAAGTTTTGTGATCTACATGGTATATCTCACAACTTTGCTTTTCCTAGAGCAGCTCCACAAAATGGAGTTGTTGAAAGAAAGAATAAAACTTAGCAAGAATGTGCTAGAACCATGCTTCAAGATAAAAATTTACCAAAATACTTTTGGGCTGAAGCAATAAATACAACATGTTATGTTTTAAACCATGTTCTTATTCGACCAATTTTACATAAAACATGTTTTGAATTGTATTATGATCGTATACCAAAGATCTCATATTTCAAAATTTTTTGGTAGTAAATGCTTCTTGTTAAATACCAAAGATAATCTTGATAAGTTTGATTCAAAATCAGATGAATCAATATTTCTTGGATATTCTTCTAAAAGTAAAGCTTATCGTATTTTCAATAAAAGAACATCTTGCATCGAAGAATCTTTACATGTTGCATTTGATGAGAATTGTGAGCAGGTTATACCTCTAAGCGAAGGAGAAGAAGTAATACCTCAAGAAGAACCCTTGATAGAGAATACTTCTCAAGAAAATATTCCTCTTCAACCGGTTTGGAAAGAAGTTCCCAATCATCCACATGAACAAGCTATTGGAGAGATAAAGAGTGGTGTCCAAACTAGAAGGCAATTAGAAAAATATATTGCAAATGTTGCTTTCATATCTAAAATAGAACCAAAGAATATCAATGAAGCTTGTGATGATGAATTTTGGCTTTTGGCCATGTCTGAAGAACTTAACCAATTTACTAGGAATGATGTTTGGGATCTAGTTGATAGACCAAAGGATCATCCGGTAATTGGAACAAGATGGGTCTTCCGAAATAAGCTGGACGAAAATGGCGAAGTCATTCGTAACAAAGCAAGGCTAGTAGCACAAGGCTATAATCAAGAAGAAGGCATAGATTTTGATGAAACCTATGCACCAGTGGCTCGATTGGAGTCAATTAGAATGATGCTTGCTTTTGCTAGTTACATGAACTTTAAGTTATATCAAATTGATGTTAAGAGTGCATTCTTAAATGGACACATCAATGAAGAAGTTTATCTAGAGCAACCTCCAGGCTTTGAAAATGAGAAATATCCAGAAAAAGTCTACAAATTAAAAAGAGCTTTGTATGGACTTAAACAAGCATCAAGAGCGTGGTATGAAAGACTACAAAATTTTCTAGAACAATCTGGTTTTTCCATTGGTCGGGTAGATTCCACTTTATTTATTAAAAATCTTAATTCAAATATTCTTATTGTGCAAATTTATGTTGATGACATAATATTTGGTTCTACTAATGATTCTCTTTGTAAAGAATTTGCTAAAGCTATGCAGGAAGAGTTTGAAATGAGCTTGATGGGCAAATTAAACTACTTCCTTGGACTTCAAATAAAGCAAACTGAAGGAATCTTCATCAATCAGGCTAAGTATACAAAAGAACTTCTCAAGAGATTTGGGATGGACTCATCGAAATCAAGAAGGAATCCTATGAGTACAACTACTTCTCTTGATAAAGATGAAAATGGTAAAAGTGTAGATACTAAGCTTTACAGAGGTATGATCGGATCTCTATTATACTTAACTGCTAGTCGACCTGATATAATGTTTAGTGTTTGTATGTGTGCAAGATTTCAAGCTAATCCAAAGGAATCTCATTTAACTGCAGTAAAACAAATTCTTCGTTATTTGAAAGATACTTCAGATTTCGGTTTGTTTTACCCAAAATCATCTTCCTTTGATTTAGTTTCATATAGTGATGCAGATTTTGCAGGAAGTAAATCTGATCGCAAGAGTACTAGTGGAACTTGTCATTTCTTAGGAAATTCCTTAGTCTCTTGGTTTAGTAAAAAGCAAAATTCAGTGTCACTCTCAACAACTGAAGCAGAATATATAGCAGCTAGTTTAGCGTGTTCACAAGTACTATGGATGAAACCGACCTTAAAAGATTTTGATTTGAATTACTCCACAATAACTATTTATTGTGATAACACTAGTGCTATAAATCTTTCTAAAAATCTTGTTCAGCACTCAAGAACTAAGCATATTGAAGTTAGACATCATTTCTTAAGAGATCATGTGTTAAAAAAAGATATTTCGTTAAATTTTATTTCCACTAAAGAACAACATGCCGATATCTTCACTAAACCTCTTAAAAATGAAGATTTTATGAGAATTAGGAGAGAACTAGGTAATTGCTCGTTTTTGGATTTATAAAAATGCTGATTTTTGAACAAAATCTCAAAATCTCACTATATTAGTCGACAGATAAAATTTTAGTCGACTGATTCTTTAAAATTTTAGAATGAATCGCACCATATTAGTCGACTAATATATTTCTAGTCGACTGATGTTTTAAAAATTTTTAGAATGAGTCGCACATTCTTAGTCGACCGATAAAGTCTTAGTCGACTAAAAAAATTTTTTTTTTTTAATTTTAACTGAAGGGACCCGATACCCCTTGGATTTTTTAACACCCATTTTTTTTAAGGGCATCGTTTCATTTTATTTTAACACCTTTTCGTTTTTCTTAAAAACAAAACCCTTTGAAAAACGAAAACCCGCTTTCTCTCTCTTTCCTCTCTCTCTTCCAAAAAAACCTCGGAGTTTCGTTCGATTCTATCCTCGCCGGGATTTTCTTGCCGTGACAGGGAGACGCCAGAATCTTCTGGCCGTGACCAGGAAACGCCAGAATCCTCTTGCAGTAACTGGCGCATCTTCAAATCACCCCGGAACCCTCTTGCCGTGACGGTGCATCTTCAGCCATTGCCGGAATCCCCTTGTGGCAGCCTTCTCACCCGCCGTCAGCCACCGTATCCTCCTCTATTTCTATTGCACGATGCACGACAAAATCCTCCTCCCGCCGAACGCCATTTGGAAGTCAACATCATTCTCTGCAACTATTTTTTGGTAAATTTGTTTTTAACCATGCCTCGTTCGAAGTCTGCATCTGCAAAAGGTTTAGGTTCTCCTCCTCCTACACCTTCTTCAAGACATGGATTTTCACTCAGATTACTCTGAAATCCTCTTTTATATGATACTTTTGGATCAATTTCTGCACTACCTATTTTACCAGGCCGAAATGTATTGTTTCACCTGTTTTCTCGTTACAAAATAAGAGAATTATTTCCAGGAATTTCACATCTTTTTGATGTCTGTGCAGATACCCTTCATTATCCTTTTCTGATTCACTTGTTTTATACGAATTTACATTTTGATCATGAAACTAGAGTTCTGTCCTCTCTTGTTCATGATGTTGAAATCGAGTTTGATTCTAAACTACTTGGAGAAATCCTAGAAATTCCATCTTCAGACACTCTTTTCAACACTGTTGAACTAAATGATGAAAGAATTTTTGAACAAATTCTTCTTCCAGGTGCACCTCATTGCCCTCCTTTCAAAAATACTAATCTTCAAACTCGTGCACGCATTTCTGGACGAATCCTTGCCCACAATGTTCTACCTAAAACTGTTTTTTTTTATTATTATTCCACAGATCTATCTACGGATCTTTATTTTTTATTTGGAAATATTTCTGTAAATTGGGCCAATGTATATTTTACTAATTTGTGGAAACAAAAACCATTTCTTCCTTATGGTTGTCTTCTAACTCGTATTTTCAGACATTTCAAAGTTTCTTTAACAAATGAAAAATATATTGAGCAAAAGGAGTTCTTTGATCAAACAATTTTTAAAAGAATGAAAATTAAATATCTGCCTCCTTTAAATGTTGATCAAACTGAACCATCTGATCCTACTGAACCATCAATTTCTGAACCTTCATCATCTTCTGCGACGCCTTCATCTCAAGCAAAAAGAAAGAAATTTTCTACAAGTCAAGACAATGATGATGTTTTGCAGCGACTGGAAGCATTGGAGCTGCATCAATGCACTTTTCGTGAAGATGTGACTCAACAACTATCTTCGATTCAGAAAGAGATTACTTCAATCAAGGACTTGCTCAACTCACTTTTCTGATCTTTATGTTTCGTCTTTACTAAACTTTGATACTTTATGGGTTGTAATATTTTAAACTTATATCTTCATTTTGCTTATGCTATTTTTGCTCTTATTCTTTTTTATTATGACAAAGGGGGAGAAAAAGATAAAAGATAGCATTACATTGAAATTGCAGGAGATCTTGCATGAGAAATGCGAAATTAAGAGAAAAAGAAAGCATTAAAAATTGCATTTATGAAAAAGTTTTTAAATGCATGAAGTAATGATGAATGGAAATGCAAACCAATCAATATGTGATATATGTGCTTTAAATGTGCTAACTTTTAATGTTTTGCAGCATATTGATAGGGAGAGTAAAATCTCCATCTATGCATCTAAATGCTTCATCTTTGATTAAGTTTGTCATCATCAAAAGGGGGGAGATTGTTACGACAATGAAGTCGTACATGATACTTAGTACAAGGTTTTGATGATGAGCAAGTGAAATCAACTGCATTTCAGCTAAGGCAATGAAGACATTGAAGAATTCGATGAAGAATCTTTGAAGACTAGTGTGCAAATGTTTAATTCATTAAAAGTCTTAGATTCTTGTAAGAGCCTTACTTAGAGTGCATATTTAGATTGCATTTCACCTAAAAAGTCTTTAGAAAAACTTTTCTAAAAGAACCCCTCATGAAAATCTTTTTTGAAAACTCTTTCCTTAAATTTTCGTGTTTATTAGTCGACCAATAGACTCACCAGTCGACTAATCCTTTCGCGCCATATTTTCTAAAAAATTATTTTTGTCAAATTAGTCGACCGAAGGTTTTATCAGTCGACTGGACAGAATGTCTGTTTTCTGGAAAATTAGCAGCAGTCAACTAATGGTTTTATCAGTCGACTGAACAGAACATGTGTTTTCTAAAAATTTAGCAGCAGTTGACTAATGCTTTTATCAGTCGACCAGACAGAATGTTTGTTTTTCATAAGATTTTAACAGCAGTCGACTGAAAGGTTTTTCAGTCTACTGATGATATTATCAGTCGACTAATTTTATCTCTAGTCGACTAAGTTTCAAAAGTTCAGATTTTCAAATGGCTCGATTAACAGATCAATCGACCTACGATAACTATCAGTTTACTAATAACTAACTATTAGTCGACTAACTACTGTTCCAGTCGACTAATTTTGCCGTTTTTTCTGAAACTTCAAAAAGACGTGTCTTTTCATTTTTCAAACGTTTTGATCGTTCAAAATGGACTATTTTGACACCCTTTCATACCCTCAATGTATGAAAACTTTCAACTATAAATATGAGTGCATTCTACACTCAAATACATCAAATCCAATTGAATTACTTCCTGCTTTTCACTCCTATTCATTCAAGTATTTATTTTCTCACTCACGTGATATTTTTCACTTCAGTTTTTCACTCAAATTCCTTTGAGAGATAGTGAATTCGTGAGTAGAGTATTTCCACAACCTCAAAAGCCAATTGCATCTCATTTGCATTCAAAAGAAGGGCTCATAGGTTGTATTGTAAGTTGTTACTTGTTTCAATTTTCTGTAAAAGGAAGGACTCCTTGGTTTAAAGGAGTTGTTTGCTTTCAGTAGGTGTGTTACTGGAAGTGGGACCGAATTTGGTCTGTATGATCTTGTAGTTATACAAGGTTGATAGTGAAAATCTCAAGCGGGTTTTGCTTGGGGACTGGATGTAGGTCGGGAAAGACCGAACCAGGATAAATTACTGTGTTCTTTGTGTGATTGCTTTTCAAATTGCAAAATCCGTTAATATTCCACAGACAATTTTTAAAGGCACTATTCACCCCCCCTCTAGTGCTCGTTGCCTCAATCCTACTGCACTTTTAGTTCATATGTTCCAAACCTTGATTTATGATTCACCTCTACAATGCCTGAGGCTTTGTCGACTCTTGTTGCTGTGGTATCAAACCAATGACAGTTGAATAAAGTTAATGTATTATTTATGCCTAAGTAAGTCAACTCTATTATTTATTCAATAATACCATAGTAGTCAAGTTCATTTTCACCGTAACTGCTATCCTTGACACACACACCACTATTCATCGTTGACTTATTTACACCATAGTGTTTTGTATGGAATCGATAACCATTTATGATATACCTGTTGTAACATTGCACAACTTTGGTCGGACCATTTTGTAAATCACATATTTCTTGGTCATTAACATTACCATGGCGGATCTACAAGCATAAACGATGACTGTAAATAAGACCAATTAAGTAACATATTGTTGTTTACACAGAAAGAATGCATGTCATCGTCCTTACCAACTCTTTTAACCATGCCCCAAACTTATTTTCACATTCTTTCTGTAATCCTGAATCAGTGAGATGTGAAAGTTCTCTTCTCAACTCCAGTTCAAATCGTTTGCACTTAACAAATAATTATATTACTGAACCATGTACATACAAAACTTAGTGTAACATATTATGTATAATTACTCGATGTAGGGGTCGATCTCTGAGCAATTAAAAAGAATATAGATTTGTGATGTGTCTTGCTCTCGATCTTCCAAGAGTCTTGACCGGCAACTGTCAATGGATATTGATAGTTTGTCAACCACAATAACTTGTTCTTCATCATCATTACGAGGTGGGAAAGTGTAACATGTTGAAATATGAGGCTCAAAGTATATAGATGAGAAATTTAAAATCTCTTCTAAAGTGTACACCTCACAAATTGAACCCTCTACTCTTGCTTTATTCCGAACCTTTTTTTGAGGTCAAACATGCATCTGTCAACAATATATATCTCGTAATACAATAAATTCTCAATAGCATTAGAGAGAAAAATATACCTTTCAAATTGGTACATCCACCAATATTGCACAGGATCACCAACCCTAAGTTCATATGGCAAGTGTATGATCACATGTTCCATAACGTCGAAAAATGATGGCGAAAATATCTTCTCTAGCTGATAAATAGCAATAATGACAGAATCCTCAAAATTCTTTACCTCAGTTACTACAACTTTTGATGCACACAATGTTCTAAAAAATTGACTCAACTCGAATAATACCCCCTATATAGGTTTGTCTAACATATCATTGAATGTTAGGGGAGTCAACCGTTGCATAATGACATGACAATCATGGATCTTCAACCCATATAATTATCCCTCGTCTATCTTCACAACCCGAGCAATGTTAGAGACGTATCTATCTAGAAATCTCACTTATCTCAACCACTGACATACCTGCTTTACTTGATCTGGTCTAAGCACGTACCTTGCCTTTGGTTTCAGTACTTTGCCATTGTACTCTTGGAGTTTCAATTCTGGTCTTTTATATATTACTTTTAAATTCGTATGGGCCTTCAGATTATCCTTCATTTTTCCTTTTGGATTCATTACCATATTGAACATATTATCAAACACATTTTTCTCCACATGCATCACATCCAAATTATGTCGTATCAATAAGGTCACCCAATATGATAGTTTTCAATATATAGATTTCTTTATCCAATTGTGATCCTTCCCAAATCCAAGGAAGGGCGTCGCACTACGGGCAACTGTCAACCCATACAGAAAGTATCACCATTGTCTTAAGATATCTGTGCTAGACAATCATATAGGTGGACCTTCTATTTCAGTTGTGCCTGCTTGGAACACATTCCTTTGTTGTCAGAATGAATGGTCGCTGGGTAGAAATCGACTATGATAATCAAACCAACACGACTTTCTTCCATGCGCCAACCTAAAAGATTTTGTATCCTTCATACAGTACGAACATGCCAACCTCCCATGTGTGCTCCAACCAGATAACATATCATATGCAGGGAAGTCACTAATTGTCCATAGAACAATAACTTTCATATTGAAGTTTTGTTTTTTGTGGGCATCGTACGTGAGAACACTGTCATCCCACAAAATTTTCAGTTCATCAATCAATGACCTTAAATATACATCAAGATTTTGGCCTAGAGACGTCAGACCAGGGATCAATAGAAACAAGAAAAGATTTTGACTCTTCATACACAGGCTTGGAGGAAGGTTGTATGGGGTGATAAATATCGGCCAACACGAGTATGGGATTGATCTACCCCCAAATGGATTAAAACCATTTGTACATAAACCGAGCCTAACATTTCTCACTTCCATTGCGAAGGTCTGATGAGTACGATCAAAGTGCTTTCAAGCTTCCGCGTCAATAGGATGTGTGATCTTGTCGAACTTTATTTGTATGTCATCTCATATGTTTAGCTATCCTCGAAGACATATACAATCGTTGCAATCTAGGGGTAAGAGGTAAGTAGCGGAGTGACTTGTATGACACTTCTTTTGACCTTGTGCTAGCATTGCCCCTTGTCTTCGGCTTGAACCGAGGATGCCCACATGACAGACATGATCTGCTATTTTCTTGATCTTTGAAATACAACATGCAGTGATTTGGACAAGCATTTTTCTTTCAATACCCCATACCTAAAGCGTTGACCATAACCTTCGCACGGTAGAAATTTTATGGTAATTTCTCATCTTTGGGCAACATACACTTCACAATAGAGTACAGACGGTCAAAACATGATTGACTCAAATTATACTCTGACTTCAAATTTAATAGTTGAAGAACTACAGACAAGATAGTGTGACTCTCGCAACAATTTCACAGTGGCTCATCAACATATCTAAGTAAGTCATAAAATTTACTTGTTGCATCGTTTGCTGCTTCTTCCTCTACCCCAGTTGGTACATTAGTAGGACCCATAGCAGAACCCAGTTCTGGTCTTACGACATCAAATATCAAATCTGTATATGGATTATCGTGCACCACATCCACCTGTGCATCAAAATTATTCCAAAATTCTTCACCATGAAACATCCAATTCTGATAATCACTCACAAAACTCTTCTTGTATAGGTGATGTCTAATGCCATGAGGTTCTACAAATCAATTATTCTTACACATCGTGCAATGACACCTGATTCGACCGGTGGGATCTACTATACTCACACTTGCCATTGTGAATTCAATAAAAATGCCAACATCAGCTATATATTCAAGTGACACCTCATTATCAACTATCTTACAGTACATCCATTCATGGTTTGCAGCCATTTTGTCCTATAATGTTACGAATATTACCTTCACCAGTTAAAAGAGAATCATATGATGAAGAAAATATCTAATTTATCATGCATTGATGGTGGATGTAATGATCTTATATATATATATATATATATATATATATATATATATATATATATATATATATATATATATAATGATTGATTTCTTCTTATTGGTTTGCTATAATTTGCATATTATGGGTCATAAAGTCTTCATTTTGCTTGTTGCTTATGTTGAGTTGGTTAACACTTTATTGTGGTTTACAAATCTGTTAAAAATTCTTGTCTGGTGATTGTTGGTGAGCAATTTTTGTGTTTGAGTTAATGCGTAAATTTTCTTCCCCTCTCTACCACAAACATGCTTAACATAAAATGCAATTCCATGATATGTATGCATTGATAATTTAATATTTTCGTGTGTAACACCATCACATTATATTTACACACATGTGATCATCGCAAAATTTTTCCTCTCGTAATGTTCTCTCTTTTCCTTCTCTTTTCCTTTCTAACCTCTATTTTCCTCCTTTTTGAAGGGAGAAAAATGAAAGAGAAAAAAAAAAGAGAGAAGAGAAAAGAAAGCAGAGAAGAGAAGAGGAATTACTTTGCGGGTTTCACTTGACATTAATTTTGAGAATATTTGAAATAACTCGCCTCCGTTTTTGAAATATTTGCGGGAAAACTGGGAGACGGGATCCGCTCGTCGGTACGAGGTTCGACCGTTCCTGGCGCCTTTACCAGGAGTAATCGAACCAAGGGTCAAATTAATGCCTTTTGCTTTGCTAAGAAATTATCTAAGAATTTATTCTAAGTCTAAATGCACAAAGAATCATGCTTGTGCAAAATGCAAAGATGTATGCTCTTTTTGAAATATTTTGAAGAATTCCCAAGTGTTTTTGAGATGAATCTGATAAAGTGAAGAAATGATTTTAACTTAGAACTTAAGATTTAAAGTTCTAAGTTTTTAGAATAATCAAGATCTTGGGAATATGAATCTGGATTTTGGAAAATGATTTTGAAGTTTTGAGATAAAAGGAATTTTCAAAGTCATAAATGGACTTTGAATCAGAATAGAAATGAAAAAAGTGGAATTGAATCAGAAGGAAAAGATAGAATTGGGAAATCTAAATAAAATTTTGGGAAATGGAATTGATTTGGAATTTCAAGATGAAATCTGAATCCAAGATCTGGATTCTGAATAGAGTTCAAAGTTTGGGCTTTGAATTTAGGATCTAAAATGAGAACTTGGTTCGAAATCTGGAATGAAATGGAATTGATTTTAAGAGTTGAAATTAAAGTGAAATTCGGATTTTGGAATTTTGAATGGAATTGGATTCAAGATTTGGAATCCAAGAAGGTATTTAGATCTAAAATCTGAGATCCAAGATAGGGTTGGAAGATGGAGTTGGATCTGAAGTCTGAGATCCAAAGTAGAATTGGATTCTGGATCCTAAGAGTTGGAGTTTGGATCTGAATCTGAGATCCAAAGTAGAATTGGATTCTGGATCCTAAGAATTGGAGTTTGGATATGAGATTCAAGGTAGAATTGGACTCTGGATCTAAGATCCAAAGTGAAATTGGAATCTGGATCCTAAAGAGGAATTGGATCTAAAGTCTAAGATCCAAAGTAGAATGGGGATCTAGATCCTAAAATGGATTTTGAATCTGTAATCTGAGATCTAATGTAGAATGGAGATCTGGATCCTAAGTGGAATTTTGGATCTGTAATCTGAGATCCAAAGGTGGATTTGAACTCTGGATCCTAAGATAGAGTTTGGATCTGAATCTGAGATCCAAAGGGGAATGTGGATCTGAATCCTAAATGGAATTTTGGATCTGTAATTGGAGATCCAAAGTGGAATGAGGATCTGGATCCTAAATGGAATTTGGATCTGTAATCTGAGATCCAAAAGGGGAATTGAGTTTATACTTGAAAATCTGGATCCAAGTTGAGACTAGGATTTAACTTTGGATTCGGATTATGAAGAGTCCAAATAGGACCTTTAAAGATGGATCTGGGTTTTAGAAACCCAAATTTAAACTTGAGATTCAAATCCAAACCTTGATTGAAGATAAGGGGATGAACTTGATTTTGAAATCAGAAGATAATTTCAAAGTTAAATTGAACTTTGAAATTGGATTTTGAATTGAGTTGAAAATTTGAAGTTTGAATATAAAGGAGTTTCAAAGTCAAATTGGACTTTGAAATTAAAATTTTGAATCTTAAAATGAGATAGAATTGGATTTGAATAAGATCTGATGAAGAAGAAGAAACACTTGGGATTTTGAAAAAGAAGTTTTGAAAATATGATGCAATTCTACCATATATGATGAATGAATTTGAATAAGTTTAAATTGGATTTGAAAATCATATTTCATTCTTTAAATTAATTTAAATAAGACTAATGATATAATACACCCCTGACTATGGTCATTGAGTGTATTATATAATAGTCATATCTAAAATCAAATGAAGGATAAAATATCTTTTTGGTGCTTTTATAGAATTTAAAATGAAATTAACCCTCAATATACCCTGACTATGGCCATTGGTATATATTTTGGGTGAATTTTAAGTTAAATTCTGATAAAAGAAGAAAATATTTAAGGAAAATATAATGAATTTTGAAAATGGATCCGGTGTGGATCTAATGTTATTTTGTAAAAGATAAAAATGCTAAGTTTTGTTTACACCCCCACTATGGCCGTTGATGTAAATCATCAACTTAGAATTAATTTACCTCTTACGAAATGGTGCACGTGCCATTCGTGTTTCACCATTGTGAGCATTTTGAGAAATAAAGAAAAATGTATGAAAACAAACAATTCATGATATTTGCAATGCTCATTCATTCTATCTAAGACAGGAAATGTAAATTCTCATTCAAATCTAGCTATTACAATTTGATCTGAATTTGAGATCATAATCTAAGAAAGACATCAACATCTCTAGGGAATCCTGCAAGGATTGAGTTAGCCTTAGCAAAAAGTATGAAAATGTAAAGAGATGAAGTTATATTGTGATTTAGAAGTGCCTATGGAAATGCTTATATACTAATAAAAGGGGAAAATGGAAACATAGGTAGTGAGTGTTGTGATGGGTGGTGCTAATGAATAAATGGTTTGAAGATGTCAATCGAGATGTAGTGATATGAAATAAGAATTAGTGTGGAAATAGTAGCAAACATCTAGGCATTACACAGTGTGAAATGAAAGCATTGTGAATAGTGCAGAAATATGATACAACTTGTAAATGTAAGAATTGATGCATACAAGGATACTGACACTAGTGGAAATGTGGGATTGAGGGAGATGTTGCAGAATGTATGCTAATACTGTTAGTGACATATGGAGTGTTCAGCAATGTGCTGATATGATTAAAAAAAATGGTGATATGCTGTGCAAGAGTTTAGTGACACTACAGCACCAAGGTAACAGGATTGGACAAAGGGGACAGGATCAAGTTTTACAAACTCTTCATCCAATAACTTCACCAACATGGCAAACCGTAAGCATTTGCCCTTGGTTGATCAAGACAGACAACCCATCATTCAAGATAACCCTGGCTATCAACCAGTGAACCTCATCCGATCCAACAGCAGAGAGGTGCCCACACTTGAGAAATTGAAGGACCAAATACAACAGAGATGGATAAAGTGAAATGGACATTGGTGAAGTGTGATGTGGTGACTTAGTGGAGAGTTATTCATGAATGGGGACACAAAGACATTAGGCAGGTAAGTGGTGGCATAAGGTTGCTGGGAATGATGTATGTGCTGAAGACATAAGGTGTAAAAAAAATGAATGTTGTAGGGTTAAGTACAACAAAAGGGTGATAAGGTGATATGAGAGTGTGTGCTGGGAACACTCACAGCAACATGAAGTATTTGCTGTGAGTGTTTTCAACAAAACAAGATGGTTGCTGTAAGGACTTACAGCAGTAGAGAGTGTTTGCTGTAAATACTTACAGCAGTACAGAGTATTGTGCTACCAATACTTAATCGGCCGAAGAATGGACTGTGGGTGTATGATAGACCGATGAGGATGTGGTAATGATATCATATAACAAAGGTGAAGTGTTTGTGTAACAGGAAAATGATTATGTATCCTGTAATGGGGAAGTAGCTCATACTACCTTACTGAACCAAACAACTCAGCTGCGTTTTTTTTTTTGGCCATCTAGTCTAAACAAGATCTTTCAAGTGACATACCCTGCAGATTGCACTGGCCTAAAACCCCTTTTCCACCACTTTAGGAAGTTGCTTCTTGGGCACATCAATCAGCATCAATAGGCGTCAATGACAGTTCTCTATTGTTATATGGTTTTCTTTCCATTCATAGCAGGAGATTTTCTCTATAGAAGATGCAGACAAAGCTCATTGAATCTATTGAATAAAAAAAAAAATTGTACAGACAACCTCATTCTTTTGAAATCCAAGACCCTATGTGATGACTCATCTGGTTGGCAACCACATTAGCTAAAGTAACGCAGAAGAGTTTTCCACTTTTGGATCCACGTTAAAACTTCCCTCAGGTCTTTGCTGAAGTGAACAAGAATGGAAGACCTCTTTAAGCATTTTCTGTTTACAACAATACACTCAGGATTTGGAAGGTGAGCAACTATGGATAATTGGCAAAGGGGAAGGACCAGGGTCGTCTGCAAATCTTGTACTTGGAGAATGGTGAGAAAACTTGAAATACATCCGTTGTTGTAATACTCTCATGATTTTCACCAACAGTTTCACTATCCGCGATGGCTGAAGAAAGATCACTGGTTGATCTTCCATCAATCATGTTCAAAATCAAGATCACCTACTGAACCTTTGTCAGGAAACTCAGAGTTGAAAAAAAATAAAAAATAAAAAATAAAATAAAATTCAGACACATCATAATCTTCACAAATCCATTCACCAGCTGATGCCTGATAGATAAACTTAATGAGAGCTTCAATCAAAATGACCATAGTTTCTCTTGAGATCGAGAGATACATTTTAATGATAAAGTGGACTGCAGAAGCACTTGTCAAAAAAAAAAGGGGGCAGCAATAACACAATGAGATCTAATGAAACGAAACATTTCTAAATTCAAAGAAAACACCCAAACCGAAGTGAATGTTACAGGTGTATCTCTACCAAAACGCCAAAGTAACAACAAAACAAACAAAAAAAAGAAAAAAAAAGAGGGGACTAAAAGAGTGGGCAAACCGACCAACACTGTAGTGAAAAGATACAGAGTAAAACAAAAAGAACATAAAGTATTCGGAGATCTACTGAATTAAGTCAAAAGATGAATATGTAACAAAGTAAACAGGAGCCATATGCAGAGATCTTTGTTTAGATCGGTTTTGGTTAATTTCTTTAGTAGGCGACTGTGTCAAAATAAACTAGAAGAGGCTAAGAAAGAGGAAAAAAAAGGAACGACCCTGCACAATGAGAGGGTAAATAACAAGCAAGATGAATAGATAAACTCTTTTGATAAGATGGAAAATGAGATGTAATCGATCAAAGTAAGGGACTATTAGCCCCTGACTTCCTGACCTGAGAATTCACTCACTTCAACACGGCAATGCAGAGTTGAAAATTCTTGGATGATGAACACACACATAAAATTCCTGAAGCGAGGGAGGAGGAGCGTGGGTCAATCAGGGAATAAAAAAAAAAATGAAAACGGAGTATCCCAAATAATCCTGATTATCCCAAAGCCATAAGGAGACAAAGAAAATTTAAATTAAAATGCCGATCGGAACCCAAGAGGCAAGATATAATTAGAATATAATGAAAATGCAAAGCGTAAAAGAAGATGGAAAGAAGATATGTTGGGATAGAGTTATCCCTTTACTATAGCCACAGGTGGATCGACTCTGTAATATATGCAGGTCGATCATGCCTTCTAGGCTTGGTGATAAAACAAAAATGAAGATGAAATTGGGCTACGAAGAAGGGAATAAAGTAGAAGTTCTTGCAGAGAATTGGGAAATAGAATATGCTACTTACCGAGAGTTCGATGACATGGGAGAGGAAGAAGAGATAGATACACAAACTGAAGCAGAAATCTTACCTGAAACAGGTCACCTTGAGGGAGATCTCTTTCTTATGCTTCATGATTCGATGGATTTTTTTTTTGCACTTTGTTTATCGTGCTCGTTCTTCAAAGTTTAGTTAGGGCAGACGAGCACCAGGAAAAGAGGGAAGGAGAACTGTGATGAAATTGATGGGTTGCCGAAAAAAAAATCGATCTCAAAGAAAATAATGGATGCTTCAAGTAAGAGGAAAATCTCCAGAAAAATAAGGGGTGATCAGAAGAGGCTTGGGGGCCTCTTCTTAAAGATGAAAATGGAATGCTCGAGAAGGGAAATCCGTTGAGGATTGATGGTGGAAAAGAGAGCATGCGGTTTGCAGATGGAGGGCGGAAAGAGGAGGGGAAAACGCGCGGGAGGATTCCGTTGGAATTTTTGTGATATTTCCTAAAATCGGCTCCCCTTAAAAAGAATTTTTTGTAAAACAGTTGAAAATTGAGGTTTTCAGCAAGAAACTTCTTAAAACCTTGAGAATCATTTGCTTTTCTTGTAATTTTTCCAATTTTTTTTTTGGTTTTTGTGTTTTCTCAAATTTTTTTGGTATTTTTAGAATAATCCTAAAGCTTTACGAGAAATTAAAGATTTAAAACTATTTTTTTTTTGTTTTTTTGTAAAATATTTACAAAAGAGAATTTTTCTGAGAATTTTAAAGCCATTTTGAGAAAATTTCTTCAGAAATGGGTTTGGATCCGGTTTTTGGGGAAATATAGATTTAAAGTCCTGGATTAGGATTCGAAGTTAACTTTGAATATACCAATATGGAATTTAATTCAGAAAATCTGAAGAATTTGCTTTGATTTCTCAGAAGATGGAGTCAGGGGCAAAAGGGTCATTTTGTAAATCTTTGAAAAATTTGGGGTGTTCACAGATGCCCCTCTTTGCTACTAAGCCGGTTGAAAGCCGAGCTTAGTGGCAAAGACAACACTCCAAATTTTGAAAATGCCCCAGTCAGCAGATCTGAAATTGGGTGTGGAAGAATTAATTTTGAAAATATAGCTTCTCAGGCTTAAAAACCTTATCCTGAATGGTTTTGGGGGGACGGAATCCTCGAAGATGGTGTGATTAAATGATAGAAATGATGAAATCGTGATGGGACTTTGGGTGAAAAATCCTGAAATGGTGGGAAATGAGAATTTTGATCAGGTATCATGGATGAGACAAGATACTCTTTTTGGAATGATTCAGGTTTAGCCCTTAACCTGGATGGGACGAAGATATATCAAAAAAAGAATTTCGAAATGAGGAAAGGAATACATGAGGACCTTGATGGGACATTGTGAGAAATGCCTCGTGAATTGAAGCTCAAGTGGGATTCTATCCTCGATGGAAAAGCATGGATTCCTCGACGGGAAGAACCATGATGGGATTGGAAGGAAATCATCTTGTTAAAACAAGGAATTTTGCAGGAACAAGACTCAGGTTTAACCCAAACCCGCAAGGAAGATATCTCGCGAAGCGAGGTTCCGGGTTAACTTTTAGTCTGAATAGGAAATCTACCATACAAGTTTCTCAAATGGAGAAACCATAATGGGACCTTCGAAACTTGGACGAACAAATCCGAAAGGGGTTTTTGCGAAAGGAGGAAATATAGGGTTCCCTAAAGCTTCGAAAAGGGAGAAGAAATTGGGCGTCTCATTGCTGAGACTGAAACAACTTTTGAAATCAAATGATCTTTCGCAAATGGTTCAGGTTTGACCCTTATCCTGAGTGGGGGAAATCTACCATACAGGTTTCTCAAAAATGGAGAAAGCATGATGGGACCTTCGGAATTTGGACGAACAAATCCGAAAGGGGTTTTTGCGAAAAGAGGAAATATAGAGTTCCCTAAAGCTTTGAAAAGGGAGAAGAAATTGGGCGTCTCATTGCTGAGACTGAAATAGCTTTTGAAATCAAATGATCTTTCGCAAATGGTTCAGGTTTGACCCTTATCCTGAGTGGGTCATCCATACGGAATTCGTTTAATGAGAAAACCGTGATGGGACAGGAAGAGATACTTCTTCTGAGGCAACTCTTTTTGGGAAAAACAAACAACGCTAGGTTGCATCAAAATGAATATTGAATGTTTATTTAATTCTTGGAATAGCTAGAAAATTTTGCCAATAAGATAAAATCATAGTAGATTCAGACGCTTCTAAATTGCATGTATGTACAAAGATATTCCCTCTTTTACCTAGAGTATTTCCTCCAATGAGGTTAACTCCTCGGTTTTAAGAGTCATTCAAAAATTTAGCACTGATGATTTTCTTCAAGGAAGCTATCCATTTCTCTGATATGAAAATAAAAGGAATATTCTTAATTTCATAAAAGCAGGAAGTGAAGAGATACTGATAAAAGAATTTTGTATGGGAAAAGATGACTTCTGGCAACTTTGGCAGTTTGATATCTGGGTGTTTTCCCTACAATGATCTTTTTGCACTCTTTTTGAGTCATTTGGGCTTTCTCGGTTTTTCACATCATCCTTCATTTGGATGTCCTGACTTTTCTCTCTTTTTCAGGGAAGGGTACGTCACAAACTCCTTCACCTTGGAGATGCTCTGATCCTTCTTTTTCTCAGGGATTATATATGATGACATTGGCTCAAAAGGTCTTTGGATGTAGCTGGAATCAAATATCTTTTAGGGTTTGTCGGTAGGTTCATCGCACTCGCCTTCCTCTCGACGGTGATCAGAACTTTCCCTGGAAGGATCCTTCACAAACTCCTTCATCTCGGAGATGATCCAAATCTTCTTTGGCCCCGGGGGTCTGCTCGCATATTCGTCTTCATCTTGACGACAATTGAGAGATCCCTTTTGCGGATATTTGATTGCAACTCTTAAACGAATGAGAAGATATGGGTCAAGTGGATTCTTTCTATAGCTCGAGATATTTCCACTGCCTGATTGTCAAAAAGTCATTTTTAAAACATGTGCCAAAGTCAAGATCAATATCAATTCGCTTCTGGCTTTTCAACATCATTGAAGATTTCTTTCATTGATCATATCGAGGATATTTCTTACATCCTTTTGGGTTGATCAACAGGAAAAGATTTGAATTTTACCTCTTTTTAGCAAAAAGTTTCACCTTTTTGGAAGAAAATAGTAGAGGTAATCTGAAGAAATTCTTTTTGTGTAGTCAGACTTTTAGAATCAACTAATGCTTTTAGCAAACTAGCAAAGTTTTCACGAATTTCTTGTGAAATAATCACTAAATATAGATTTTGATGAGACATTTAGCTGTAATTTTAAAGAAATGATGTAAGAATCAGACCTTAGAAAACTGGAATGAAAATCCCGACCAGTTTATAAAAACTGGATTTGAAAATCCCGACCTGTGAAAACACTGGATTTGAAATTCCGACCAGTTATAAAAACTGGATTTGAAAATCCCGACCAGTGAAAACACTGGATTTGAAAATCCCGACCAGTTATAAAGAACTGGATTTGAAAATCCCGACCAGTTATAGAAACTGGATTTTTGATAATCCCGACCAGTGAAAACACTGGATTTTAAATCCCGACCAGTTATAAAAACTGGATTTGAAAATCCCGACCAGTGAAAACACTGGATTTGAAAATCCCGACCAGTTATAAAAAATTGGATTTGAAAATCCCGACCAGTTATAGAAACTAGATTTGAAAATCCTGACCAGTTATAGAAACTGGATTTGAAATCCCGACAAGTTATAAAAACTGGATTTGAAAATGAAGGATTTAATTTGATGGTTCGACAGTGATTGAATTTGGGAGGTTATAACCCGAGGGTTGAGAAAAATGATGAGATTTTGAAGATATTGCAACCAAAGGTTGGGAAATTGATAGAATTTGAAAGATTGAAGATCTTGAAGGTTTGGAAATGATAGAATTTGAGAAGTTGTGCCCTAAGGGTATGATTCATGGAATACACGACCAGCGGGAGCTGGATCTTTTGGAATACAGGACCAACGAGGTGCTGGATCCTTTGGAAATACATGACCAGCGAGATGCTGGATCTTTTGGAAATACATGACCAGCGAGATGCTGGATCCTTTGGAAATATATGACCAACGAGTGTTGGATCTTTTTAGAAATACATGACCAACGAGCGTTGGATCTTTTTGAAAACACATGACCAGCGAGATGCTGGATCCTTTGGAAATACATGACCAACGAGTGCTGGATCCTTTGGAAATACATGACTGACAGAAGCTGGATCTTTTGAAAATACATGAAGTTTTTGGGAGATTTAAGTCAGAACTATAATTTAAAAGGAGAAAGGTCTTTGGTCAGAAGACTGATTTTAGAAGATTACCGGTGTGAGAACCGGATTTTCCAAATGAGCTCAATATATGATTAAAAAGTTTGAGAAATAACCAGTGCGAGAACTGGGTTTTGAAGATGAGCTAGATTTTCAAAATGAGTTTTTAGAAGATAATTCAGGATTTATCCCCTTATCCTGAACGGGGGAAATAATAAAAAGAATACCTGATTGAAAGGAGGCATTAGGTTTATCCCTTAACCTGAAAGGGTACATTTTAAAGATAAAGGTAGATGAAATTTGAAAAATTTGTTAAAACTTGACAGAGATGAGCAATAGCTTGAAGAAAATTTGTTCCAACCAAAAGTGAATTAGATGAAATGAAAATAAAGATCACAAGATCAATTGAGAATTAACAAAATTTGAGGAAAAGAGCTTTCGTCTAATCCTGCCTGCATATGATGAAAGAAGATGATTATAGATCAAAATAAAAATGCCCCAGTATCTTGGAGAAGAATGTGAGAATTGATAGAAGATCATTATTTTATTGAAATAGCTCTTTGAATAGTACAAAAAGGCTTAGAATGAACATTTCAGGTGTAAAACTTCTTCAGATGCAGAGCATTGATGGGATCTAGCATTTCCACTCCATCTGCGTTGATTAGACGATATGAATTGCGAGGAAGCACTTCTTTAACCACATAGGGGCCTTCCCAATTGGGTGACCACTTGCCCTGTGGTCGGTGCTTGAGATGGGCTGTTGATCTGAGCACCAAATCGTTGACTCGAAATTTTCTCTCAATGACGGACTTAGCATAGTGTCGAGCTATCCTTTGTCGATAAGCTTGAGCATGCTCTGCTGCCTTGAGCCTTTTTTCATCCAGTAAATCTAGCTGCACCAATCTCTGTTGCTGATACTGATCGAGTGGCAATTCTACAAGAGAAGCAAATTTGAGAGCGGGCTTTTGGACATGGAGAGGCAATACCACTTCAGTTCCGTAAACAAGTTCTGAAGGAGTGGCATTAGTCGGAGTCCGAATGGTGGTCCGATATACCCAAAGTGTGTCATGGATTTTCTCATGCCAGTCTCGACCTGTTTTCACAGTCCTTTCCAGAATACGGATCAAGATTTTATTGGTAGCCTCTGCTTGGCCGTTCCCTTGGGGATAATAGGGAGTTGAGAAATGATGGGAAATTCTGAATTTAGAACAAAATGTCTTCATCCTCTCATTTTTGAAATGGGTTCCATTGTCTGAGACAATATCATGTGGTATGCCAAAGCGGCAAAGAATGTTCTTGTGAATAAAAGAAACCACATGGCGGCCTTCTACTGTACGTAGAGTAACAGCTTCGACCCATTTTGTGAAATACTCCATCGCAGCCAGGAAGTATTTGTGGCCGTTGGAAGCAGAAGGAGTAATCGGGCCGACGATGTCAAAAGCCCACATAGAAAATGGCCAAGGAGAAACAACTGATTGTAGATATGCGGCCGGAGCATGAATATAAGGTGCGTGCAATTGACACTTGAGGCACTTCTTTACAAATCTATGACAGTCCTGCTGCATGGTATTCCAATAGTACCCTGCTCGAACGATCTGCTTGACGAGAGTCTGATAGCCGATATGGCCACCACAAATCCCTTCGTGTGCTTCTTGGATAACTTTCATAGCTTCTTCTTTGTCTAAACATCTGGCATATTCAGAACTGAAACCACGGCGGTAAAGGACATTGGCGAGAATGAAATAGCGGGTAGACATGCGCTGAATTGCACGTTGCTCCCTTTTTGGCATTTCTGGTGGAAATTCACCAGTCTCAATGAAATTTTTGATATCTTGATACCAAGGTTTCTCCTTTTGATTAACCTGGTTTACTCGCATAACTGAAGCGAAAGCAGGTTGCTCAAGTCTGCCGACTTCGAAAGAACGACATGATTCACCACCTTTGAAGGACAAAATGGAGCCCAAGCTGGCTAAGCCATCAGCTATCTGATTATGCTCTCTTCTGATGTGACTGAGCTGAAATTCTTCGAAGCTGTCCACAAGAGCTAAGACGATCTTCTGATACGGAATCAATTTGGAATCTTTCACTTGCCATTCAGTGTTAACTTGACTAACAACAAGTAATGAGTCGCCAAAAGCATGCACCCTCTTAACATTGAAACTTTGCAGAATTTTGAGGCCTTGTATTAAAGCTTCATACTCGGCCATGTTATAAGGGCATTGGAAACCAAGTTTGAGGGAATAAGGGATCTTTTCTTTTTCTGGAGTGATTAACAAGACTCCAATTCCGATGCCAGACATGTTCTTAGAACCATCGAAGAACAAATTCCAAACTGGGGGCTGTTGGATATTACAGATGTGCTCATTAGGAAAATCATCTTCTGCTTTAATTTCTTCTGTCAAGGGAAATCCGCCAACTAATCTGCGATCGCTTGGCCTTTAATCGACTTTTGAGAAACATACTCTAAGTCATATTGCATTAGGAGGACCTGCCACTTCGCAATCCGTCCAGTGAGAAATGGTTGTTCCAAAATGTATCTGAGAGGATTAAGCTTTGATAGGAACTTGATTTCAGAAGCCAACAAGTAATGTCTTAACTTCTGGCACATCCAAACCAGAGCTAGACAAGTTTTCTCCATCTGAGAGTACTTCTTTTCATAATCAATGAATGTTTTGCTCACGTAGTAGATGGCGTGCTCTATCAAGCTGCCCTCTTCATACTGAGCGAGGAATCCACCACAGGCATTCTGATTGACTGAAATATATAGTAGGAAAGGCTTTCCCAGCTTAGGCGGCTTCAAAACTGGCGGATTAAGGAGATACTGCTTGATGCGCTCAAACGAGAGCTGACATTTTGATCCCCATTCAAATTTAACTCCTTTTCTTAGTAAATGATTGAAAGGTTCACATCTCATGACCAAATTGGAGATGAACCTGCGAACAGACTGAATACGCCCTTGAAGACTTCGTAGTTCTCTATGATTAGTTGGAGGCGGTATATCAATAATGGCTTTTGCCTTGGCCGGATCCACCTCGATCCCTTTCTTGCTGATTATGAAGCCGAGCAGTTTGCCGGACTCCACTCCAAAGACACATTTTTGAGGGTTAAGTCTCAATTTATAAAGAATAAGTCTTTCAAAAACTTGACCAAGAGCATCGAGGTGATCCTCTTCTTCCTTAGACTTAACCAGAATGTCGTCCACATATACATCCATATTTTTATGCATTTGATCATGGAAAATGACGGCCATTGCCCTTTGGTAAGTTGCCCTGGATTTTTTGAGCCCAAATGGCATGACTGTATAGCAGAAGGTTCCCCATGGGGTAGTAAATGAAGTCTTGGACTGATCACGAACGGCCAGCTTGATCTGATTATAACCTGAATATCCGTCCATGAAAGAAAACATGGCATGACCTGTTGTGCTATCGATCAAGAGGTCAATATTAGGAAGTGGATAATCATCTTTCGGGGTGGCTTTATTGAGATCCCTGAAATCGATGCAAATCCGAACTTTTCCGTTCTTTTTAGGGACTGCCACGATATTTGCCAACCAATCTGGGTAATCAATGGCTCGGATGAAGCCTGCTTTTAGCAAATCTTCAAGTCCTTCCTTGACTTGCTGCTCAATTCGAGGGTCTAACTTCCTCAGTTTCTGCTTGATTGGTCTGGCTTCTCATTTCAACTTGAGTCGATGCTCAACCAGCTTGATATCCAATCCTGGCATATCTTCATAAGTCCAGGCGAATACTTTTTGATGCTTTTTGAGGAATTGGATGAGTCTAGCTTTTTCAATTTTGCTTAGACTCGACCCGATTTTGAGAATTTTCGAATCATCTTTCGACCCAATGTTGATATCCTCAGTTGGATCTTGCACCAAAGATGAGGGTTCATCCTGCTTCTGAATGTGAGCAAATTCTGGCAATTCCTGAATAGTGGAATCAAATTCGGCTAGCTCTTCAGTCTGCTCTGCTGCCTGAGTGACCTCTGCTTTGTCTTTCATCTCAGAAAACCTCGCCAATTTTAGATACTTGGGATTGATAACAAATCTGGTCATTGATTCAGGAGTTAATGGTCCTGAAAATGTAAGAAAGGTTGTTTAAGAGGAAGTACGAGCCAAATCAAATTTTTTTGTATAAAGCAAGAGCAATGACATAGACAAAGTATAAGAAGGAAATGATGGATACTCGAAGAGAAAATTTGATCTTTCATTGATTGAAGTAAAGTATTCACAAGACTTTAACAAAAGATGGGACTGTATTGTCCCTACAAGATAAAAAGAGAAGAAAAGAAAGCAGGAAAACTAAGGCATCATCTCTTCATTGGCTTCCTCTGACAAAAACTGTCTTTTTGCTGAAATCCTGGCTGGTGAACCCCAACCCTGAACTGTCTGAATGTTGAGCAGGAACGATTGGCTCCACTATACCATCTCCATTCTTTCCCATGCCCCAGAATGGCTGATATCCATGTTTTATCAGCAGATCAAATCCCTTTCCTGCTTTGGAAAACTGAGGGAATAAAGGATGATCTTTGAAGGAGGTGTAGTTAATGCGTCCTCCTAGCTTGAAGAAACAAGGTCCCTGCCATTGGACCGTGGCTGCAACATTCTCGTCTTCCATGACATCTTTTAGTTTTAACATCTCTAGACTGTCACTGAGATTGATTTCATCCGCTTCCCGGATACTGGGAATATCTGCTGTAAATGTCGGACGAGGAATCATAGGCTGTGGCAGCCTTTCCTCAGGATCCTCGCCCAGGATAGTAGTGATCATTCCGCCTTTGGACCTTGATGCATTGGTGGAGAGTTGATGGAATGACATTGGCATTGTGGATCCATGTTCGTCTCAACAACAAGTTGTAAGTTGGCGGCACATTGACGACATGGAATAAGACGGTATGCACTGAGTAATTGATAAAAATTTCTAAAAAGACTTTGCCTTTTGCAGTCTGCCCGTGATTATCGAAGCCATAGATAATGATGGGATCAGGCACATATTCTTCTTCCTTCAATCCCAAGGTTTTTGCTGTCATTTCTGGGCAAATATTTCAACTGCTGCCCCCATCAACAAGTACATGCGGGACAGTCATGCCCCTGGTTCTGACCACAATGTATAGTGCATTATTGTGGAATGAGTGAGGCTTTGGCAGGTCCTCATCAAAGAAGGTGATAGGCGCATTTGTCATCGCCTGATTTACTATTTGTGCCATGTCTTCGGGCGTAGTGCTCGGCTTTACCTTGATCTTCCTTAGTAGATCATCCAACTTTTCTTGATGTTTAGGAGAATCATGGGTTAATTCAAAAATAGAGATATTAGAGAGCGCTGTAATAGGCTTTTGAAGGCTTTTGGCCTGCTCTTCTGCTGCTTCTGAGGTTTTTGCTTCCTCTGTGTAGGTCTCCTTTCTCAGAAATCTCTTTGGAAAAACTTGGGTTTTCCCACTCTCTACTGACATGTTTCTTATATTCAGAAATGAGAGGATATCCCCTCTCTGAGATGCAGGCTGATCCTGACGTAGAACCATCACCTGATGCTGCAAACTTATCTCCTCGCTGGAACAAGGATGTATGTGACTCTGTGGGAGAAAAGAATCTTCTGAAATGGTTGATGCTGAATGCTTTGGGAATGGGGCGGACAGGATATCCATTTTGCCCTCTTCTTCATCCTCGATGAGGATGCTTTTATCAATGCAGTCCTGGATCAGATGCTTCAGGACGAAGCAATATTCAGTGTCATGGCCCATTGCCCTGTGGAACTTGCAATACTGTTCCTTGAATCTTCCCATGAGCACTGGCGGATCTGCAACCTTGGGAAGTTTTACCATCCCGTGAGACAGCAAGTATTCCAGAATTTTCTCTAAAGGCTGATCGAGGGGAGTGAATTTTTGATCCCTGCTCCAGTTTATATGTTTCGGCTTTTCTTGAAGGTCCCCTTTTTGTTGAGGACCGGTCGGGAGAGGTTTATCATTGTTCTTGAAGAATTTGCCCTTTCTGCCTCTATTATGCTCGGGCTTTGTGCCACTGCCGCTGCCTTGCTTGCTGCTACTGCCCTGATCATCCCCTGGAACCTCGGCGGAGTGGGTGAAGTGTGCCTTTTTCTTTGGGTCTGGGATATTTTTGGCCAAAGCAACACCCTCGTACATCCCGTTTTCTACCCCCATCTCGAGCCATTTTGCTCGCTCTGTTAGTTCAATGAATGATTTGGAGGGATATGGGAAGAGGAGGCTTTTTAGGGGTTGTGAGAAGTTATTGAGGATGACTTGGAGGGCATGTTCCTCAGAAATAGGGTTCCTCATTTTGTTGCACAGGCTCCTCCATTTGTGAATGAAGTCTCGGGCCTTTTCATTGGGCTCCTGTTTCAGGTTGCACAGGTGGTTTAGGGTGGGTAGAGCTTCCGTGTTGAATAGGAAGCGCTCAACAAACATGTTGACGACTTTGTCAAAATCTCTCAATTTGATGGGATTGACATGCTCAGCGAACCATTTGGCAGCTATCCCCTCCAGACTGCGGGGAAAACAGAGAAATAGGGCACGATTGTCTTCGCTGAACCGGGCGCATTCCGCAAAGAACATGGCAAGGTGAGCCTTAGGATCCCCGGATCCATCAAATTTAATGAACTTTCTGGGGAGGTTCTCCAGATTGATGTCCCCCTCTAAACCGAGGTAGAAATCCTGCCTGGTGTATGACCTTTTTCCTTTATCCCGGACTTGCAGGTCTTTAAAGATTTTGGTCAGTGCCTGGATCGAGTCCTCTGCAGGGGCCCCATACTTGGGCTTGTTCATTGACACTGGCTCTTCTATTGGCTTCTTGGATTGCCGCAGATGTTTCGGGATGTAAATCAGCTGCTCTTCTTCGGAGTTCTCTTCTGCTGATTCTGAATCTTCCGAAGTACTGTCACACTGTACTTTCTGCTTGTTGATCTTGACTGGCTTCTTCATGGGCTTCTTTTTAGTTTTACTCTTAGAAGCCGCCTTCTTGGGACCAGCTTTGGCCTGCTCGACCATCATCTTGGTCATCATTTTTTGAAAGATCTGGTACATAGCCGGATCAACGTCGCTCTCATCCCTTGAATCATGCTTCTTGGATAGTCTAGGAGAATTCATCTCCTCTGTTTCGCTGTCACTGTGTCGTTGTGCAGCCTGCTTACCAGCCCTTATCTGAACCATTTTCAGATGCCAAAGTTTTCCCTGTAGAATAATGGGAATGGTTAGAATATGGAGGAGATTTTTCGAAAATTATAACTTTTGAAGAAAAAGAATGAAGGATTTCGATAGACAATTTCAAGAGATTATCCCATTATCCGGGATTGGGTCATCACACGATTTGTGATAATTGTGTTATCATTTGATGATAACAGAGAAATGTGCCTTGTTACCTAGGCGAGGTCGTCAACCATGAGAAAATATATTTGAAGAAAATGTAGGAGGAATGTCCCATTTACCCGGGATGAGGTCGTCACCCAAAATTTGTGACTTTTTGTGCTATAAACAAAATACAGAAAACAACATTTTTTGCCAAAAAGTAAATTTTTATTGATATTTTTAACATTCAAAGACAAAGAGAGGGTGGACAGACAGTTTGCCACCACTCTTGATATTCAGATGATACATTTAGTCCCAGAAATATAGATAGAGAAATAAAGGAGTCCCAAGTATATTTGGCGACATGATATGCCCCAGACCACTGATCCGACTGCAGGTTGAATTCTGGCACGTTGCCTGTCGGAAAGCGGGTGTTGGCACAAACCTGTCGCTGTGAAAACTGCCTCAGACATTGTTCCGGCTGATAATCAACACAAAAGAAAGGGCCCATCAACTTGTAGCGCTTGTCTCGAGCATAGGTGTATCGAGAAACAATCTCTCTTCTGTCAAAGAAGTCCCAGGTAATCCCCTTCTGATACAGCTTCTCGATCAGAGCTCGGCATTGGATGACTGTCTTTGGCTGCTTACTGTTGAATCTGAAAGAACTGGCCTTCGAGAGAACGTGGCGTAGAAACCACGACTGCAGGGCGTAAGTGCATCCTTCTACCAGAATGGTCTCCCCAAGAGCAAATCGAGCCAAGCCTCTGTAAAGGAAGGCTAACACGGCCATGGAAACTTAAAGCTGACGGGTCTGTTTACTTCCCATCTTCGAAAGAGCTGGGCGACTCTGATATCTATGAAATTCTGACCATCTTGGAAGAAAGTTAATCCTACTGTGCATAGGATCATGGCATGCTGAATTCTGTCTTTCGCTGCTCGAGACAGAGTGCCAACCTCTTTGTAGGCTCCGTACTTTTGATATAGTTCGAATAGGTCGATGAACTGATTCCCACCAATCTCATTGAGAGGCCAAGATCTGCTCCCTGTTGCTCTGGCCAAGGCTTCTCGAACATCCACCCCTTTGATGTTGATCAAAAACTGTTGCTCGACAGGATCGTCTGGCTGACCAGCTGGTTCGGGCAATCCCATGATATCGTTAAACTCATCCATCAGTAGAGTCATCTCTCCCTAAGGAAACCAGAATGTGCAGGTACGTGGATTCCACCGTTCTGCCATAGCCTGAATCAGGGCTCCATTGATGGTTCGCTTGCCTGCTGCTGATGCCATCTCCAACCCACAGTCATCCAAGTGGTCTGGAAACATACGTGAGAAGGTGGCGAACCAAGAATAATACCACCGAGGGAAGAAAGGACGAGACTGATGACCCGCAGATCCGAGGATCCATCCCGAATCTGATAGAAGACATGATCTCGGGGAAAGACAACATCAAAGGAATTTGACGCCATTTGAAATGATACTGGGGTAAAGAAAATAAGAAGAGTTTAGATAGAATGCAGGACTTATGGATAGACTCTTGAAGAATCAAATCCTGGAATATTTTTGAAAAGGTTGATGAATTTTTTAAAGGAATTTTCTAGGGTTTTTGAAGAAAATTTGATCTAAAAGAAAAAAGAAATGTAGGTAGAGAGAAATATACACCTGGGGTTTTTGAAAATAAAGGTAAGTTTTGAATAATACACCCAGGGTTTTGAAAAAGGGTTTGATACATATATATGAAAGAATAAAAGAATTATCATACAACTAAAGCTGCACAAACAAGGATGCGCACAAAGCACTCCCTAAAGGCTGACTCTAAATGCAATATTTGAAATGGCTTGTAGGACCTTAATCCTAACTCTAGGGTTCAGATCATCTGATTCCAATCAAGATATGCCGATATACCCAAGCCGAAGCTTGAAGTACATGACATAGAAATATTTCTCCGGTTCTTAAGGTAATGGCTTCCCAACATCCTTGAGCACCTACCGATATACCTCGGACTATGGCCCTTAGGTACGTGGTAGGGGGGCGCAAACCCAAATAAGTGGTCCAGTTGTGAGGCTCTTTCCCAAACTATGGTTTAGTGAGACAGCCCAGCAACGTGAAGACCAGGACAATGTAGGTAAGGGATGTTTTTTGAAAACATGTTCAACATACAAAAATAAATCAGATGGCTCTAATGCAAGTCCTAAAGAGATAGATTAAAATGAAGAGAAGCATACACTTGCATACATTGTTTTGCATTCAATCCCTAAAATTGAGGAGAGTTGTATTTCAGACCTAAGTCTAATGTGAACATGGAATAATCTCCTCAATATGGTCCTACCAAACCATACTTAGATCCTATATGCAATGATGTCAGCTTAGGACAAGATCTAGGCTTCCTAAGGTTTGCATGGAAATGAAGCTGACATATATATAGAATAAAAACTTTAGAAAATATCAAAGCAAAGGAAAAGGCATTAAATTCGACCGGACGAAGACGAGTTCCATCACGGTCGCCAAAACTGTGATCATCGCAAAAATTTTCCTCTCGTAATGTTCTCTCTTTTCCTTTCTTTCTCCTTTTTGAAGGGAGAAAAATGAAAGAGAGAAAAAAAAGAGAGAAGAGAAAAGAAAGAAGAGAAGAGAAGAGGAATTACTTTGCGGGTTTCACTTGACATTAATTTTGAGAATATTTGAAATAACTCGCCTCCGTTTTTGAAATATTTGCGGGAAAACTGGGAGACAGGATCCGCTCGTCGGTACGAGGTTCGACCGTTCCTGGCGCCTTTACCAGGGGTAATCGAACCAAGGGTCGAATTAATGCCTTTTGCTTTGCTAAGAAATTATCTAAGAATTTATTCTAAGTCTAAATGCACAAAGAATCATGCTTGTGCAAAATGCAAAGATGTATGCTCTTTTTGAAATATTTTGAAGAATTCCCAAGTGTTTCTGAGATGAATCTGATAAAGTGAAGAAATGATTTTAACTTAGAACTTAAGATTTAAAGTTCTAAGTTTTTAGAATAATCAAGAGCTTGGGAATATGAATCTGGATTTTAGAAAATGATTTTGAAGTTTTGAGATAAAAGGAATTTTCAAAGTCATAAATGGACTTTGAATCAGAATAGAAATGAAAAAAAGTGGAATTGAATCAGAAAGAAAAGATAGAATTGGGAAATCTGAATAAAATTTTGGGAAATGGAATTGATTTGGAATTTCAAGATGAAATCCGAATCCAAGATCTGGATTCTGAATAGAGTTCAAAGTTTGGGCTTTGAATTTAGGATCTAAAATGAGAACTTGGTTTGAAATCTGGAATGAAATGGAATTGATTTTAAGAGTTGGAATTAAAGTGAAATTTGGATTTTGGAATTTTGAATGGAATTGGATTCAAGATTTGGAATCCAAGAAGGTATTTAGATCTAAAATCTGAGATCCAAGATAGGGTTGGAAGATGGAGTTGGATCTGAAGTCTGAGATCCAAAGTAGAATTGGATTCTGGATCCTAAGAGTTGGAGTTTGGATCTGAATCTGAGATCCAAAGTAGAATTGGATTCTGGATCCTAAGAATTGGAGTTTGGATCTGAGATTCAAGGTAGAATTGGACTCTGGATCTAAGATCCAAAGTGAAATTGGAATCTGGATCCTAAAGAGGAATTGGATCTGAAGTCTAAGATCCAAAGTAGAATGGGGATCTAGATCCTAGAATGGATTTTGAATCTGTAATCTGAGATCCAATGTAGAATGGGGATCTGGATCCTAAGTGGAATTTTAGATCTGTAATCTGAGATCCAAAGGTGGATTTGAACTCTGGATCCTAAGATAGAGTTTGGATCTGAATCTGGGAACCAAAGGGGAATGAGGATCTGAATCCTAAATGGAATTTTGGATCTGTAATTGGAGATCCAAAGTGGAATGAGGATCTAGATCCTAAATGGAATTTGGATCTGTAATCTGAGATCCAAAAGGGGAATTGAGTTTATACTTGGAAATCTGGATCCAAGTTGAGACTAGGATTTAACTTTGGATTCGGATTATGAAGAGTCCAAATAGGACCTTTAAAGATGGATTTGGGTTTTAGAAACCCAAATTTAAACTTGAGATTCAAATCCAAACCTTGATTGAAGATAAGGGGATGAACTTGATTTTGAAATCAGAAGATAATTTCAAAGTTAAATTGAACTTTGAAATTGGATTTTGAATTGAGTTGGAAATTTGAAGTTTGAATATAAAGGAGTTTCAAAGTCAAATTAGACTTTGAAATTAAAATTTTGAATCTTAAAATGAGAAAGAATTGGATTTAAATAAGATCTGATGAAGAAGAAGAAACACTTGGGATTTTGAAAAAGAAGTTTTGAAAATATGATGCAATTCTACCCTATATGATGAATGAATTTGAATAAGTTGAAATTGGATTTGAAAATCATATTTCATTCTTTAAATGAATTTAAATAAAACTAATGATATAATACACCCCTGACTATGGTCATTGAATGTATTATATAATAGTCATATCTAAATTCAAATGAAGGATACAATATCTTTTTGGTGCTTTTATAGAATTTAAAATGAAATTAACCCTCAATATACCCTGACTATGGCCATTGGTATATATTTTGGGTTAATTTTAAGTTAAATTCTGATAAAAGAAGAAAATATTTAAGAAAAATATGATGAATTTTGAAAATGGATCCGGTGTGGATCTAATGTTATTTTGTAAAAGATAAAAATGCTAAGTTTTGTTTACACCCCGACTATGGCCGTTGATGTAAATCATCAACTTAGAATTAATTTACCTCTTACGAAATGGTGCACGTGCCATTCGTGTTTCACCATTGTGAGCATTTTGAGAAATAAAGAAAAATGTATGAAAACAAATAATTCATGATATTTGCAATGCTCATTCATTCTATCTAAGACAGGAAATGTAAATTCGCATTCAAATCTAGCTATTACAATTTGATCTGAATTTGAGATCATAATCTAAGAAAGACATCAACATCTCTAGGGATTCCTGCAAGGATTGAGTTAGCCTTACCAAAAAGTATGAAAATGTAAAGAGATGAAGTTATATTGTGATTTAGAAGTGCCTATGGAAATGCTTATATACTAATAAAGGGGGAAAATGGAAACATAGGTAGTGAGTGTTGTGATGGGTGGTGCTAATGAATAAATGGTTTGAAGATGTCAATTGAGATGTAGTGATATGAAATAAGAATTAGTGTGGAAATAGTAGCAAACATCTAGGCATTACACAGTGTGAAATGAAAGCATTGTGAATAGTGCAGAAATATGATACTTGTAAATGTAAGAATTGATGCATACAAGGATACTGACACTAGTGGAAATGTGGGATTGAGGGAGATGTTGCAGAATGTATGCTAATACTGTTAGTGACATATGGAGTGTTCAGCAATGTGCTGATATGATAAAAAAAAATGGTGATATGCTGTGCAAGAGTTTAGTGACACTACAGCACCAAGGTAACAGGATTGGACAAAGGGGATAGGATCAAGTTTTACAAACTCTTCATCCAATAACTTCACCAAGCATGGCAAACCGTAAGCATTTGCCCTTGGTTGATCAAGACAGACAACCCATCATTCAAGATAACCCTGGCTATCAACCAGTGAACCTCATCCGATCCAACAGCAGAGAGGTGCCCACACTTGAGAAATTGAAGGACCAAATACAACAGAGATGGATAAAGTGAAATGGACATTGGTGAAGTGTGATGTGGTGACTTAGTGGAGAGTTATTCATGAATGGGGACACAAAGACATTAGGCAGGTAAGTGGTGGCATAAGGTTGCTGGGAATGATGTATGTGCTGAAGACATAAGGTGTAAAAAAAATGAATGTTGTAGGGTTAAGTACAACAAAAGGGTGATAAGGTGATATGAGAGTGTGTGTTGGGAACACTCACAGCAACATGAAGTATTTGTTGTGAGTGTTTTCAACAAAACAAGATGGTTGCTGTAAGGACTTACAGCAGTAGAGAGTGTTTGCTGTAAATACTTACAGCAGTACAGAGTATTGTGCTAACAATACTTAATCGGCTGAAGAATGGACTGTGGGTGTATGATAGACCGATGAGGATGTGGTAATGATATCATATAACAAAGGTGAAGTGTTTGTGTAACAGGAAAATGATTATGCATCTTGTAATGGGGAAGTAGCTCATACTACCTTGCTGAACCAAACAACTCAGCTGCGTTTTTTTTTTAGCCATCTAGTCTAAACAAGATCTTTCAAGTGACATACCCTGCAGATTGCACTGGCCTAAAACCCCTTTTCCACCACTTTAGGAAGTTGCTTCTTGGGCACATCAATCAGCATCAATAGACGTCAATGACAGTTCTCTATTGTTATATGGTTTTCTTTCCATTCATAGCAGGAGATTTTCTCTATAGAAGCTGCAGACAAAGCTCATTGAATCTATTGAATAAAAAAAAAAATTGTATAGACAACCTCATTCTTTTGAAATCCAAGACCCTATGTGATGACTCATCTGGTTGGCAACCACATTAGCTAAAGTAACGCAGAAGAGTTTCCCACTTTTGGATCCACGTTAAAACTTCCCTCAGGTCTTTGCTGAAGTGAACAAGAATGGAAGACCTCTTTAAGCATTTTCTGTTTACAACAATACACTCAGAATTTGGAAGGTGAGCAACTGTGGATAATTGGCAAAGGGGCAGGACCAGGGTCGTCTGCAAATCTTGTACTTGGAGAATGGTGAGAAAACTTGAAATACATCCGTTGTTGTAATACTCTCATGATTTTCACCAACAGTTTCACTATCCGCGATGGCTGAAGAAAGATCACTGGTTGATCTTCCATCAATCATGTTCAAAATCAAGATCACCTACTGAACCTTTGTCGGGAAACTCAGAGTTGAAAAAAAATAAAAAATAAAAAATAAAATAAAATTCAGACACATCATAATCTTCACAAATCCATTCACCAGCTGATGCCTGATAGATAAACTTAATGAGAGCTTCAATCAAAATGACCATAGTTTCTCTTGAGATCGAGAGATACATTTTAATGATAAAGTGGACTGCAGAAGCACTTGTCAAAAAAAAAAGGGGGCAGCAATAACACAATGAGATCTAATGAAACGAAACATTTCTAAATTCAAAGAAAACACCCAAACCGAAGTGAATGTTACAGGTGTATGTCTACCAAAACGCCAAAGTAACAACAAAACAAACAAAAAAAAGAAAAAAAAAGAGGGGACTAAAAGAGTGGGCAAACCGACCAACACTGTAGTGAAAAGATACAGAGTAAAACAAAAAGAACATAAAGTAATCGGAGATCTACTGAATTAAGTCAAAAGATGAATATGTAACAAAGTAAACAGGAGCCATATGCAGAGATCTTTGTTTAGATCGGTTTTGGTTAATTTCTTTAGTAGGCGACTGTGTCAAAATAAACTAGAAGAGGCTAAGAAAGAGGAAAAAAAAGGAACGACCCTGCACAATGAGAGGGTAAATAACAAGCAAGATGAATAGATAAACTCTTTTGATAAGATGGAAAATGAGATGTAATCGATCAAAGTAAGGGACTATTAGCCCCTGACTTCCTGACCTGAGAATTCACTCACTTCAACACGGCAATGCAGAGTTGAAAATTCTTGGATGATGAACACACACATAAAATTCCTGAAGCGAGGGAGGAGGAGCGTGGGTCAATCAGGGAATAAAAAAAAAAATGAAAACGGAGTATCCCAAATAATCCTGATTATCCCAAAGCCATAAGGAGACAAAGAAAATTTAAATTAAAATGCCGATCGGAACCCAAGAGGCAAGATATAATTAGAATATAATGAAAATGCAAAGCGTAAAAGAAGATGGAAAGAAGATATGTTGGGATAGAGTTATCCCTTTACTATAGCCACAGGTGGATCGACTCTGTAATATGTGCAGGTCGATCATGCCTTCTAGGCTTGGTGATAAAACAAAAATGAAGATGAAATTGGGCTACGAAGAAGGGAATAAAGTAGAAGTTCTTGCAGAGAATTGGGAAATAGAAGATGCTACTTACCGAGAGTTCGATGACATGGGAGAGGAAGAAGAGATAGATACACAAACTGAAGCAGAAATCTTACCTGAAACAGGTCACCTTGAGGGAGATCTCTTTCTTATGCTTCATGATTCGATGGATTTTTTTTTTGCACTTTGTTTATCGTGCTCGTTCTTCAAAGTTTAGTTAGGGCAGACGAGCACCAGGAAAAGAGGGAAGGAGAACTGTGATGAAATTGATGGGTTGCCGAAAAAAAAATCGATCTCAAAGAAAATAATGGATGCTTCAAGTAAGAGGAAAATCTCCAGAAAAATAAGGGGTGATCAGAAGAGGCTTGGGGGCCTCTTCTTAAAGATGAAAATGGAATGCTCGAGAAGGGAAATCCGTTGAGGATTGATGGTGGAAAAGAGAGCATGCGGTTTGCAGATGGAGGGTGGAAAGAGGAGGGGAAAACGCGCGGGAGGATTCCGTTGGAATTTTTGTGATATTTCCTAAAAGTGGCTCCCCTTAAAAAGAATTTTTTGTAAAACAGTTGAAAATTGAGGTTTTCAGCAAGAAACTTCTTAAAACCTTGAGAATCATTTGCTTTTCTTGTAATTTTTCCAAATTTTTTTTTGGTTTTTGTGTTTTCTCAAATTTTTTTGGTATTTTTAGAATAATCCTAAAGCTTTACGAGAAATTAAAGATTTAAAACTATTTTTTTTTTGTTTTTTTGTAAAATATTTACAAAAGAGAATTTTTCTGAGAATTTTAAAGCCATTTTGAGAAAATTTCTTCAGAAATGGGTTTGGATCCGGTTTTTGGGGAAATATAGATTTAAAGTTCTGGATTAGGATTCGAAGTTAACTTTGAATATACCAATATGAAATTTAATTCAGAAAATCTGAAGAATTTGCTTTGATTTCTCAGAAGATGGAGTCAGGGGAAAAGGGTCATTTTGTAAATCTTTGAAAAATTTGGGGTGTTCACAACACATCACAAGAATATTTAGAAAGATGAAATCACATTCATAAACACGACACATTCAATTTAAGCATGTTTTCATTATACAATTTTACATGGAATGTATAATCAAATCAAAAATAACTTTATGCAAGCATGGATAGTCATGTCAAACATTGCAATACATTTAATCATTCATATCACAACAATGTCAAACATGTACCTACAACAAACATACTCCAATATCCCGCTAACTACTACCACGACTAGCATGGAATCCGAACTACAAAAATAAGAGCACTTTTATTCCCATACATTCAAATCATGCTCAGCATGATCTCCAAACTCCAGCAAAACAATTTCAGATATCCACAACTATGTGAGTGTATGAGCAGAAAAGTGTTGTATCCAAGAAAGTAAATAACATGTGATATACTTGCATCACTTACTCACCACAGGTATTTACCCGATTTGCATGCTTTTGCATTTGCATTTTTTATGTTTCTTTTTGCATGGCATTTTAAGCCGCATGCGATGCTTAGCATTAAGCATCATGCATTTTGCTCTGCTATGCACCTGCAATGCACGTTTATATAGGTAATATAATGCAATTTCTAACATTTAGATTCTTATCATACAACATGAATCACATTCTAAAACTTTAGTTTAGGAATCCTACCTTTTCGATGCGACGAAAAGTAAAACAAAACTCAGGATCCTGAAAGTGCAGTGCAATCGTCGCACAACATGATCTACTTGTCTCTCTCGCAAAGAGAGAGCACTACAGCTGCACACACACACACACACAACGACCAACTTATCTAAATATGATCTCACATATGAACGATAAAAACAAAAAATGAACTTCGGTGACCCGATTTGCGAAAACCTCAAAGTGACACCCTAACAAGTTCAAAATAAGTTTGGACAACACCCTAAGGTCGCACGTTGCCCGTGCATCAACCCAGTGATGGCACACACATGGACGATAAATTCTAAATACACTTTCACTCACGTGCGACAAAAATTAAAACGCAAATTGGTAATCCGATTGGCAAAAAAACCACGAAGCAAAAAAACAAAAGAAAAACAAAAAAAACTATCGGCTATCCTCCAACTAGAAAACTCAGTAAATACGAATCATACATTCATGAAGTTAGGCATTTATCAGTGTAAATGATGAAGGAAATAACAATCCTAACAAGTCGGTTCTGCACTCGCGCATCTGTGCTTTCGAAACCCCGGTCGGGTTGTGTGACCAGGAAATACATGGAATCAAACAACAGAGAAAAGAGAAAAGGAAAATGCTATTTCCAAATGGTGAGACCCCCCTTTCGATCGACAGAGGAAATCCCAGATTTCTGAAACATACCCACATATTACTAGTAACTTACACATAAAAACCAAAATCTGCAATCACGATATCATGATACAGAGGAACCGGGTTCTCAAAATCAAAAAGGGAAACCAGTTTCTCAAAATAAAGGGAGACGGGGCTACGTTTCCCCCAAATGCATAATCCCACAACCAAAATCCTCGTTCAAACAGATAAGGAAAAGAACAAACAGGGAAGGTAAATGGGGTTTTACCGGATTTCTAGGAGATGGCCCCGACTGGATGGAATCTGGTGGACCTCCGGTGAAGGAAGGAAGAGAGTGGCTGACGGCAGACTGGTGGTTCCCAGCACTGGCAAAGGAGAACCGTTGTGATGGAGGGTTTCAAAAGAGAGAGAATCACCAAAATGGTATGGCGATGTCACAGGTTCCGGCAATGACACGACTTGCAACTGAGGTGCCCTCTGGTTGGCACTCAAATGGAGAAGAAACGAAGAAGAAAGGAGGTGAGAAGAGGAGGGAAGATGATGTTGCAAGCAGGTCTCACGACAACAGAGATGGGGGTTAGGGAAGAGGGAGATCGGCTGGTAAAAAGATTGCTCGCTGCTAGTCCTACACAAACAGGGGAAAGGAAGGAAAAAGAGGGAGATGGTATCACGGTGACGGCAAAGGATCGATCGTCGGTCGGCGCACCGATGGGTAAGAGAAGAAGATGAGGGGAGGAAAAAGAAGGGGGGAAATCGGGCTGTGTGAGAGGGAGGGTGAACAGGAATGGGAAAAGGAAGATGAGAAGTGGAGGGGAAGATAGCATCAGAGGGAAGAGGTCGGCGATGGCCCACAATGGTGGTGCCCTTTGGCCGGCAGGGGTGTTGACGACGATGCGGCTCCGGCGAAGCCGCAAATGGGGAAGAGAAGATCGAAGGAGAAGACACAGGGAGGGTGGCTGCGTACAGTGAAAGGGGAAAAAATACGAGGTCTCCAGAGTGAGCTGTCAGATGGTGGGTCACCGAAGAGCGGGGGCGGAGAAGGCGAGCAGCGTGGGGGCGATCGGCGGAAGAGAGGAGAGATAGAGAGAGAGAGAGAGAGAGCAGGGGGAGGAGATAATTTTGTGCCCTAGATGGACCATTTTACATCGAAAAATAGTGATGGATTAACGACGGAAAAATTCTGTCTCAAATTCTATCGCTAATTAGCGGCGTAAAAATTTTGTCGCTCATCTGTTGCGAAGTTGCAATAGAGTTTGAGACAAAATATTTTTGTCGCTAATTAGCGACGGATTTTGAGACAAAATTTTCCAGTCGCTAATTTCACAACTAATTCCAATTTTAGGGACAACTAGTTTTCTCTAGCTAATCTGTCGCAAATTTACGACGGATTATTTCTGACGCAAATTTCTGTTGCTAATTAACATTTTTCTTGTAGTGAAAGGGAATAAAAATTGGTAATTTCTGTTCCTCCCTCAGTTTGGAGATAGATCCCAATTCTCTAGCTGTACGCAAAATGAGCATATATCATCTTGAGCTACTATTTGACTTGGGACCTCATATCAAGGGTCCATTGAAATTACCTATATATTTCCCCTAGCTCCCCTGTCTTGCTTCAAGTCACCGTTGGGTTGCAATTCATCAAGTTCTTTGTTTGGATGTTCTTAAGCTACGTTTTGGTGGTTTGGGACCATCAGATCATGGGAGCCATGCAGGAGCGGAATAGAATAACCCGAGTCCATAAGGATCTATTTGGATTCATTTTGATATTTTTTAATATTTTTAGCATTTGAATCATTTTTTGTATTTATATATTGGATCATTGTGTTCAATTTATATCTTAATTAAGATAATTTTTATTTGTTTAAGAATTTATCAAATTAGATAAATTACTTGGATTGGGATTTGGGAGACCTCATCTGTAAAAAGGATGAGAGCTCTGTGTAGAATTCAGAGTTAATTTGAGATTGAAATTAGTATTTTCAGTTAAATTTTCTGTGATTTTCTGGCTTTCTAGTTATTTTCTCATATTTTTCAATTTTCTCGGTTTTCATGCATAGGAATAGCGTAACATATTTTTTTATTCGCGAATCAAAGGGTTCGATTTGCATCAGAGCCCCACTCCACTGGAGATATTCCCAAATCTAGAGAGGATTTAATAAGGTGTTCCCAAACAGGGAATTAACTGGATCCCAAATTCCTTATTTCCCTTGTAAAGTCAAAGCTACATTAATAAAATCCTTTAAATGGTTGCTAACTTGCGGCAGAGACTAATTCAGACAGCTAAAAGGAGCTGCTGAACCGTATTAGGATGAGGATAATGTGCGTTGGGTGTAGGACCATAACGTGGGTGATGTAGCTGACAGTTTAGGGTAATTAAGATAGTGTCCTGCATGTTGTCAGCATGCATACCCCTCGCTGATTATATATAGTTGCTCCCATGATGTGAGGTTCACACTAACGTGGCTACGTCATTAAGTAAACTAGAATTAATGATTAACATGATAAAAGGAATCATTAGGGTGTAGGTTAATACATGGGAAACAGAAAAGAATGATTTTATAAGGAGACTTAACGGGCTATTCACTTGAGGAATGAAAAAAGACAAGAGGAAACTGACGGGACCTTAGCACATCATGTGCCAAGTTCATGGGCTTCAACAATTTAAACGTACGGTCAAACGTTAGCCTTAATACGTACTAAATGAAGTTGCTCACATGGAAAGCACACTATTTTTTCTCTAAACTTTACTGTAATGACAAATGCAACACATTCCTATTGAACAAGTAGAAGCGTCTCATTTATTGAAACAGGCAAGTTGGCAAAGATACAAAATGTTGATATCCACTTAACACATTCATTTGATATAAGCAGCTACAGTTCATTTATTTATTTTGACCTAAGGATCGTCTTATCACGCTAAAAAAACACCTATATATATATATATATATATATATATATATATATATATATATATATATATGTGTGTGTGTGTGAAAATGCATAGGTACTTGATGAATAGGTGCTTAACTCATCCTTAATCACGCTGACCACGTTCTTGATGAAAGGTCAGCACGAAAAACAGTAAAAACACTAAAAAAATGAAATTTTGCATGAAATAAGGTTTCAGCCGTGAATAAAAATGCAGCTAAACGGCCCACTGGGATACGTGTGACATTTTGAAAATGGTTTTTAGCAGCATTTTTATGTGTCACTAAAGGTTCCAGCAGAATTTGGACCTTTAGTGGTGTTGTAAAAGTGCCGCTAATCCCCTTTTTGTGTTTTTACAAAAAAAAGTTTGCGCATCCATCGTGCATGGAATGAACGCTCATCAACATCAAGTAGGTGTTCAAGCACCTATTGGTTAAGTACCTGCAAATCACCTTATATAGATATATAGAGAGAGTGATAGGTAGCTGCACAATCCATAGGAACGCAACTCCGTGTGGAGTGTTGTTGAGTGTCCATCGCGTGAGTGATGAATGCCCAACATTTTTTTTCGCAAAAAAATGATCAAAGCATGAAAAAATCATAAATTGAGAATGATTTTTTTTTTGCCTAAACTCATCGTCAACTCAGCCTGAATCGGCCAACTCATCCTAAATAGTCAAACTCGGCCTAAACCATTCTAGTTGAGACATTTAATGAATATAAATTTTAAAAGAATTTTTATAAAGAAACCAACAAGAAGTAAAGACGGTAAAACTACCTATTTAGTTCTTCTTTCTTATCATTAATGCTGAGGTTTTCCTATACCATGCAAATTTGAGAAGTGAGCAGACATGGCTTAGTGTCCTACTATTTGCCAACATTGAGTGTTAATTGCATGGGATATTAATTTAAAGATAACCGTTTAGGTTGGGCTTCACGCTTTTGACCTTCAATTGTAGTTTTCTCTCTCTCTCTCTCTTGGGGGTATGGACTCTAATTACCTAATACAATGATATCGCTTGACAGTTTAAACTCTAATGACCTGATGTGATGATCTCTTTTATTTTTTGTATATTCTCTTAATTTATTAGATATTTAGAATTTAGATAAATTTTATCCACTGTTCTTTTGCAATTAAGTTTTGCTGGCCAAAGTTGAGTTTAACTAAAACTTATAGGCAAAACTTATTTTGCTGGTGGTCGAGTTTCACTGAAATGTTGAGATTTGCTAAAACTATATATATATATATATATATATATATATATATATATATATATAGGTGAATCTTAGTTTCAATAGCGATGAGTTTCACTAAAATAGTATAGGCAAATCTCAATTTGGCTGAAATGGTGAGTTCCATTGTTTCATGTTTTAGCTAAAAGGGTAAAATCATAAAAAAACATTTTCAAATTCAACAAAAATGGAGCGGGTGGGTATTGAGAAATATTGAGATATTTTAAAGCTATTTTGTGAAATAGCATTATTCTTAAGGATTATTTTTCAAAAAATTAAATTGCCAGACTGTTCAAAGTCATTTTTTATTTGTTTGTAAAGAATAATAACCCTCGAGGGGTGATATGACTCGCAACACACAAGCCAACGGCCTCTGTATTCTCAACTCTCAACTGCCATACAACGAACCTTAAAAAAAATAACCCATACGAAGCTGTACTTTTAAGATTAGCTTATAAGCAATCGCTGCCTCATCTTTGCTTCAAGTACATCTGAGAGTGACAGCCACTAACCGATCGGTTAATTAGGTCAATGTCTTGGGGTTTGCATAAAGGGTGCACACTCGGCCTGCAATCCATACGTGTAACCTCTGCTTATGTATAGGTACTGAATTGAAAATCTCCAGATCAGGAAGGGGAATTCATGAACTTGATTATTGTTACCGAGAAATGGCCAAACATGCCCTTAGTTGGAAAGGAAGACCTGTAATATACAAAGGATGCAAGATACAATACAATATCCACAGGTAGAATATGTAAATTCTTTTTAAGTTATTGGCTTATGGATTGGATTTAGTTAGGACGTGACATCATTTGCTTGCTAATGGAACTTTAGAGAAAACTTTTGGTGACTTCAGAATTCATGTTCAAAGCAGAGCCAATGAATTCTTACTGATAACCTTTGTCATGTGATACTTACGCGAGCAGCCTTTAAATTATATAACTTGGGCGGTATTATAAATTAACAATGATTACTTAAGGCACAAAAAAAGAAGAAGAAAATGTTATTCAGTGGCTTACCGAAGCAGGTTATATGTTACCCCTCCCAAACAGGACATCTCATGATCGAGGGTCCCAAAAAGCACCACGTATATAAGCATGTGTGTCTCGTATCCCCATGTTTGTCAGCATCACTTAGTGTTGGAGTTTGATGCGATTGCAAAGACTTAAGTACCCTTTCCTCCACTGGTGCAAAAAAAATGACGATTCTAGAAAGGAGTGGTTGTAAAGACTTAAGTACCCCGAAGATGGTTATTTAAGATCCAGTCCCTCACTGTAGGATTATCCGAGAAAAGAATCCCCCCTGGAGAAGGCCATGAACATCAACCCTTTCACTTACACTCTCTTCTCTTTCTGCTTCTGTGCACATCCAGTAGACGATCCTACATTGCTCCATCAAACACCGACTGACCTGTACATTGACTGTAGCATCTTTCAACTTGATGAGTTGTGGAGTCTGATTCAAAGTTTTTGCCCTTACAGAAGGGGGGTTTGGGGGCTCCTCCCAGCGTGGGTAGCATAGTTTTTGCCCTTACAGGAGGGGGGTTTGGGGGCTCTTCCCAGCGTGGGTAGCATCATTCAACTTGATGAGATGTGGAGCCTGATTTAGATTTTTTTCCCTTACAGGAGGGGGTTTGGGGGCTCCTTCCAGCATGGGTAGCATAGTTTTTGCCCTTACAGGAGGGGAGTTTGGGGGCTCTTCCCAGCGTGGGTAGCATCATTCAACTTGATGAGTTGTAGAGCTTGATTCAGAGTTTTTGCCCTTACAGGAGGAGGTTTGAGGGCTCCTCCCAGCATGGGTAGCATCATTCAACTTGATGAGTTATGGAGCCTGATTCAAAGTTTTTGCCCTTACAGGAGGGGGGTTTGGGGGCTCCTCCCAGCGTGGGTAACATAGTTTTTGCCCTTACAGGAGGGGGGTTTGGGGGCTCTTCCCAGCGTGGGTAGCATCATTCAACTTGATGCACTGTAGGATTATCCTAGAAAGGAATCCCCCCTGGAGAAGGCCATGAACATCAACCCTCTCTCTCTCTCTTCCCTTTCTACTTCTGTGCACATCTAGCAGACAATCCTACACTGCTCCATCAAGCATCGACTGACCTGCACACTGACTGTAGCATGGTTCAAGTTGATGAGTTGTGGAGCCTGATTCAGAGATTTTGTCCTTACAAAAGGGGGGTTTGGGGGCTTCCCCCGGCGCAATAAAGTGTTTTGTTTAATCATGGTGCTCATGTTTCCTTTGATTGTTTCTTGCTAAAGGTTTTTGTAACAACCTTTCTCACGATTTTTTTATTTTTTTTTCTGTTTTGAAGATGGTGACTTCTGAAAGTTATCATTCAATTTTAAGAAATGAACCTGTTACAGAACCTAAAATTCTGTAACCAAATATGATTTTTAATAGATTTGAAATATCAAATGAGTATATAAAGTTATAAAAATTTCTAAATATAAACTAGACAAATTAAAAAAGAAAACCCTTTTTACAGATTTAGAAAATAATCTTCAGTTGGGGAGATATGACTCTTGCAAAATGAACTAAAAATCTGAGTAACTCAAATGATATAGAGTGTGATAGGGTCTTGGTTTTTGACCAAAAACATGTATGAAATGACCATAAAAATTGCTAAAAATTGGCAGAAATAAACTAGACTCAATAACAAAGACCGCTTTTTATGGATCGGAAATCCGATCTCTGGTTAGGGAGATACACCCCCGACAAGTTGGTTTTGATTCAAATAGCGATTTACGCGTGACGGCTTTCTGAATAACACTACAAAATAGCAATTTGTGGTGTTATTCAGTAAATCATTATGTGTAAATCGCTATTGTGACTTACAGTGTCTTCAGAAAATCGTTGTGCGATTTACGGTGTAAATCGCTACCTGAATCAAGACCAACTTGCCAGGGGCATATCTCTCTAACCGAAGATCGTATTTCAAATTCGTAAAAAGTAGTGCATTTGTTATTGAGTCTAGTTTATTTATTCTAATTTTTAGCAGTCTTTATTGTCATTTAATTCCCTATTTTGATTAAAAATCAGAACCCTATTATTTTGCATTATTTGAGTTGCACGATTTTTTAGTTCATTTTGCGAGAGTTATATCTTCCCAATGGAAGATCATTTTCTAAATCAGTAAAAAGGTTTTTTTTTTTATGTGTCTCATTTATACTTATTTGCTTTGGAGTTTATTTGCTTTGATTTCAATTATTTTCAATATATTTTCATAAAAAATCTTAATTTCAAGGTTAAATTTACTTTGAATTCAAGTTTTAAAGTGAATTTATATGTTTTAAACCCCAATTTTGAAAGTTCAAAACTCCAAAGCACCATTTTCAAATGCTTTGGAAAGTCATACATCATTTACTTTTATTTTATCTAATTTTCTTTATTTCTGAGGCATAAAATGCTAATTTTGGATATATTCTTCAATTTTTTAATAATTAAGGAAAAATCCATAAAAAGCCTACATTTATTTATAACAAGTTTGTTCATTTTACAGGATTTCCTATTTTTTATTATCTCAATTATTGTAATTCATTTAAGGGTTGTAATTAATCAATTTATGAGAAGTTTACTTTATGCCTAGTTTAGAATGAATGAGCATATAGTTTAGGTTTTCATTCTCCATAATTGATATGTTGCATTTTGTTTCCATTTTTCAATAACACTATGGTCAAACACGAATGACACGTGCACCATTTAATAGAGGATATATAAAATAAGTAAAGTTTGTATTTACGGTCATAGTCGAAATATGAATGATACTTAGAATTATTATTCTTTATTAAATAAAAATGAACTTACACTCTCAAGTCATTTTAAAAAAATCATCATATTTTATAAAAATTCATTTTCTTCCTTTATTAGGATTCAAAATGAAGATTAATTCTAAGTATATTTTTTACCATAGTCATGAATATATGGAAATTTAATCTTGTTTTAATTTTATAAAGGCACAAAATTAATTTCATTCCTTATTGGAATTTGAATAAAAATTAAATTAGAATATGTTTGTGACCATAGTCATGAATATATTAAAATTTAATCTTATTTTAATTCTATTAAAGAATAAAATTTTCTTTCTAAATTCAAATTAAAACAAATTCTTTAAAGCATTCATCATTTAAGATAAAATTGCATCACCATTTTCCATCATTTTCAAATCACTTTTCAAATTTCCAAGTGAATTTTGAAATAATTTTTGAAAACATTTTCATTCCTAAAATCATTGTTTTACTTTATTTCATAAATTCAAATTTATTTTTCAATTCCATTTTCAATTCCCTCTAACTTTAAATCCTATTTTAAATACCTATTTTCAAATTCCAATTTTCAATTTTATTTCTAAATTTCTATTTTTGAATTTTACATTCCAACTTTGAATTTTATTTCAATTTCAAATATTTAATTTAATTCTTTACCCCAATCTCGAGTCTCTATTCAATTCAAATCTCAAAATTCTAAAAACTTGACTTTGAATTCGATTTTCAAATCTTCGATTTACGAATCTTTGATTTCAAAACTTTCAATTCGAATTCATTTCAAATTATGAAACTTTAAAGCTGTCATTTGATTTGTGACATCTTTCAGCAAATCGTTGTGCAATTTATAATGCCTTTTAGTAAATCATTATGCGATTTACAATGTTCTTCAGTAAATCACTATTGCGATTTACAATGTCTTTCAGAAAATCATTGTGCGATTTACAATATTCTTCACTAAATCACTATTGCAATTTATAATGTTCTTCAGTAAATTTCAATGCAAAATCAATTTCTGAATTTCAAGGCCGTTTCCTAAAGGATATTTTCAGATCCATTCCCAAACTCACTCAAAAAATTTTAAATTTTCTGAAATATTTTTAAAAAACATACATTCTTCTCAAGTTCAAAATCATAGCACAAGCCTGATTCAATGTGCATCTAGGACTTAGAATAATAGGGGTCTAGTTTTTAATTTTCAGATATAAACTAGACACATAAATAAGAAAACCTTTTTTACAGATTTGGAAAATGATCTCCCATTGGGGAGATATGACTCTCGCAAAATGAACTAAAAACATGTGCAACTCAAATAATGCAGAATAATAGGGGTCTGGTTTTTAATCAAAATAAGAAAACAAATGACCATAAACATTGCTTCAAATTGGCAGGAATAAACTATACTTAATAAGAAAGACACCGCTTTTTACGGTTTTTTAATCCGATCTCCGGTTAGGGAGATATGCCCCCGACAAGTTGGTCCTAATTTAGGTAGCGATTTACGCCGTAAATCGCACAACGATTTACTCAAAATACTGTAAGTCACAATAGCGATTTACACATAATGATTTACTGAACAATATCATAAATCACTATAGTGACTCATGAAATACACTACAAATCGCTATAGCAATTTGTAGTGTTATTCAGAAAGCCGTCACGCGTAAATTGCTATTTGAATCAATACCAACTTGTCAGGGGCGTATCTCCCTAAACGGAGATCGAATTTCCGATCCGTAAAAAGCGACATCTTGGTTATTGAGTCTAGTTTATTTCTGTCATGTTTTAGCAATTTTTATGGTTATTTCATACCTGTTTTTTGTCGAAAACTAAGACCCTCACACACTCTATATCGTTTGAGTTACTCAGGTTTTTAGTATATTTTGGAAGAGTCATATCTCCCCAACGGAAGATCATTTTCCAAATCTGTAAAAAGGGTTTTCTTTATTTATTTGTCTAATCTATATCTGAAAATATTTATAACTTTATATATTTATTTGATATTTCAAATATGTAAAAAACCAGAACTGTTTTGTTTAATCATGGTTAAATAAGATTAATCTCTAACCAATCTTGAATTTTAACAAATTTAAAATATCAAATATGTATAAAAAGTTATAAAAAATTTCAGATATAAATCAGACATATAAATAAATAAAACCCTTTTTACAGATTTGAAAAATGATCTCCCATTGGGGAGATATGACTCTCACAAAATGAACTAAAAACATGTGCAACTTAAATAATGCAGAATAATAGGGGTCTAGTTTTTAATTAAAATGGAAAAAAAATGACCAAAAAAATTGATGAAAACTCACAGAAATAAATTATACTTAATAAGAAAGACACCATTTTTTACGGATTTTTAATATGATCTCCGGTTAGGGAGATATGCCCTCGACAAGTTGGTCCTAATTCAGGTAGCGATTTACGCCGTAAATCGCACAGTGGTTTATTGAAAACACTGTAAGTCACAATAGCGATTTACACATAATGATTTACTGAACAACACCATAAATCGCTATAGTGACTCATGAAATACACTACAAATCACTATAGCAATTTGTAGTTTTATTCAGTAAGGTGTAACGCATAAATCGCTATTTAAATCAATACCAACCTGTCGGGGGCGTATCTCCATAACCGGAGATCGGATTTCCAATCCATAAAAAGCAACATCTTTGTTATTGAGTCTAGTTTATTTGTGTTAATTTTCAGCAATTTTTATGGTAATTTTATACCTATTTTTGGTCGAAAACTAAGATCCTTTCACACTCTATATCGTTTGAGTTACTCAGGTTTTTAGTTCATTTTGGAATAGTCACATCTCCTCAACGGGAGATCGTTTTCCAAATCTGTAAAAAAAGTTTTCTTTCTTTATTTGTCTAGTTTATATCTATAAATTTTTATAACTTTATATATTTATTTGATATTTTAAATATGTAAAAAACTAAAACTATTTTGTTTAATCAAGGTTGAATAAGATTAATCTGTAACCAGTCGTGAATTTTAATAAATTTAAAATATCAAATATGTATAAAAAGTTATAAAAATTTTCAGATATAAATTAGATAAATAAAAAATAAAAACCCTTTTTGCAGATTTGGAAAATGATCGCCCGTTGGAGAGACATGACTCTTGCAAAATGAACTAAAAACATGTACAACTTAAATAATGCAGAAAAATATGAGTCTAGTTTTTAAATAAATTGGGAAAACAAATTACCATAAAAATTGCTAAATATTAGTAGGAATAAACTAGACTCAATAAGCAAGACATTGCTTTTTACGGATTTGAAATCCGATATCCGGTTAGGGAGATATGCCCCCGACAATTTGGTCCTAATTCAGGTAGAGATTTACGCCTAAGTCACAATAACAATTTACACATAATGATTTACTGAACAACACCACAAATCGCTATAATGACTCATGAAATACACTACAAATCGCTATAACGATTTGTAGTGTTATTCAGTAAGTCGTCACCTGTAAATCGTTATTTGCAACAAGACCAACTAGTCGGGGGCGTATCTCTCTAACCAAAGATCAGATTTCTGATCCGTAAAAAGAGGCAGCTTTGTTATTGAGTCTAGTTCATTTTTGCCAATTTTCAGCAATTTTTATAGTCATTTCATACCTATTTTTGGTCAAAAACTAAGACCTTGTCACACTCTATATCGTTTGAGTTACTCAGGTTTTTAGTTCATTTTGCAAGAGTCATATCTCCCCAACGAAAGATCATTTTCCAAATCTGTAAAAAGGGTTTTCTTTTTTTATTTGTCTATTTTATATTTTAAAATTTTTATAACTTTATATATTTATTTGATATTTCAAATATATAAAAAACTAAAACTGTTTTATTTAATCATGGTTAAATAAGATTAATCTGTAACCAGTTCTGAATTTTAACAAATTTAAAATATCAAATATGTATAAAAAGTTATAAAAAAATTTAGATATAAACTAGACACAAAAAGAAAGAAAACCCTATTTGTAGATTTGGAAAATGATCTCCCATTGAGGAGATATGACTCTAGCAAAATGAACTAAAAACATGTGCAACTCAAATAATGCAAAATAATAGGGGTCTGGTTTTTAATCAAAATGGAAAAATAAATTAATATAAAAAATATTGAAAATTTACAATAATAAAAAAGACTCAATCAGAAAGACACCGTTTTTTACGGATTTGAAATCCGATCTTCGGTTAGAGAGATATTTCCTCGACAAGTTGGTCATAATTCAGGTAGCGATTTACGCCGTAAATCACACAACGATTTACTGAAAACATTGTAAGTCACAATAGCGATTTACATATAATGATTTACTGAACAATACAATAAATCACTATAGTGACTCATGAAATACACTACAAATTGCTATAACGATTTGTAGTGTTATTTAGTAAGCTGTCACACATAAATTGCTATTTGAATCAATACCAACTTGTCGGGGGCATATCTCTCTAACCGGAGATCGGATTTCCGATCCGTAAAAAGGGACATCTTTGTTATTAAGTCTAGTTTATTTTTGTCAATTTTCAATAATTTTTATGGTAATTTCATACCTATTTTTGGTCGAAAATGAAGATTCTGTCATACTCTATATCGTTTTAGTTACTCAGGTTTTTAGTTCATTTTGTAAGAGTCATATTTCTCCAACGAGAGATCATTTTCCAAATCTGTAAAAAGGGATTTCTTTATTTATTTGTCTAGTTTATATCTGAAAATTTTTATAACTTTATATATTTATTTGATATTACAAATCTTTAAAAACCTGAAATTATTTTGTTTAATCATGGTTTAATAAGATTAATCTGTAACTAATCCTAAATTTTAACAAATTCAAAATATCAAATATGTATAAAAAGTTATAAAATTTTTTGGATATAAACTAGACAAATAAAAAAAGAAAACCCTTTTTGCAAATTTAGAAAATAATATCCCGTTGGAGAGATATGACTCTTGCAAAATGAACTAAAAACCTGTGCAACTCAAATAATGCAGAATAATAGGGGCCTAGTTTTTAATCAAAATGGAGAATAAAATAACCATAAAAATTGCTGAAAATTGTCAAAAATAAACTAGACTCAATAAGAAAGACACCGCTTTTTACAGATTTGAAATATGATCTCTGTAAAAGGTTCATTTTTTGAAATTGAATGGTAGCTTTCAGAAGTCACCATCTTCAAACAAAAAAAAAAACAGAAAAATTGTGGGAAAGGGTGTTACGAAAACCTTTAGCAAGAAACAACCGAAGGAAACATGCGCACCACGATTAAACAAAACACTTTATTGCGCTGAGGGAAGCCCCCAAACCTCCCTCCTATAAGGGCAAAATCTCTGAATCTGGCTCCATAATTTATTAAGTTGAACGATGCTACCCACACCGGTGGGAGCCCCCAAACCCCCCTCCTGTAAGGGCAAAATCTCTGAATCAGGCTCCATAACTCATCAAGTTGAACCATGCTACACTCAGTGTGCAGGTCAGCTGATGCTTGATGAAGTAGTGTAGGATCGTCTACTGGATGTGCACAGAAGCAGAAAGAGAAGGGAGAGAGAGAGGGTTGATATTCATGGCCTTCTCTAGGGAGGATTCCTTTCTTAGATAATTCTGCAGTGCAAGGACTTTCTGAATGGAGGACATGTTTGTTCTTTTTTTGATCCATTTGTTTCCCTTTTTTTGAATGAAGGACATTTTTGTCATTTTCTCAAACTCTCGTTTTATGTCAAGAATAGTAAGAAAGGATACTTAAGTCTTTGCAACAGCACCAGAGTCCGATGCAAAGTTATCGCAACATACACGAGAATACGAGCCCCATGTGCGTAAATATGTGGCGCTCATTCGCCCCCCCCCCCCGCCCCGAACACATACGTGGGATTTAGTGAATCATCAGGTGAGAGCATACACCACCCTCCCCTCTATATAAGCAGCACCACTCCCTCATTTCTTCCAATCATTGGCAACTCTCTCTCTCTCTCTCATATGGAAAAGCCCATTAGCATCTTTACCCTTCTCATTTCCTTGGTTATTCTACCATTGGTAAATGGAGACTACAACGTGCTGAGTTTTGGTGCCAAGGGTGATGGAGTCAGTGATAACAGCAGGGCCTTCCTTAATGCATGGGCAGCGGCATGCACATCACGTGTACCGGCGAAAATGTATGTGCCCAAAGGGACATTTATGTTGTTCGCAGTATCGTTCACTGGTCCATGCTGTATCACCGTTCAGATCGATGGAAACCACGTGGCATCAACCAATTATGGTGTGTACAGTACCACTGGATATTGGCTCAGGTTTGCCAAAGTAAGTGGATTGAGAATACAGGGAGGCAATTTGGACGGGAAGGGAACCACATTGTGGAAATGCAAGGCCAGCAACCGCCCCTGCCCTACTGGTGGGCGGGTAAGTCAGCAAAAAAAAAACACAGACACGAAGAGAGAGAGAGGGGGGGGGGGATTTGAAAGGGGAATGAGCAGGACAAGTTTCATTTCTTGTCCAACCAGCAATTGCGCTTGGGAGTGCTGGCCATATATGTCCATGAGTGGGGCCCAGCATAAGTGCCACATGACGTAAGTGTTGGTGGGGGCCCATCAACTTGTGGGCTGCACCTCATATGTTTCCTGTCTCTCTCTCTCTCGTCCTATTTCTCTTAGACGTAGATTAGATGGATCATAATCTCCTTTTTTTTTTGAAGAAAGGCAATCAAAAATAGTATATTGATAGATGTATCGATAGAAACCGTTTACAAAAGTGATGAGGCATCACCTTAACAGAAGACAATATTAACACAGATTACAAAAGGTTTGAAAACTGACCAATTGCTTCAGAAAATTCCAATTCCGTTTAACCATGCAGAATCTGATTCGAGACACTTAATTATCCACACACTAGATCTCCTTAACCTCCCAACTGATTGTAGTCAAAATGTTATCGATTGGCCGATTCAACGACCTTCTACGACAACATCATGACTGATTATGTACCAAATGGGCTTTTTGCAGTCACTGCTTCTGAGCAATGTAAAGGATGCCAAGGTGAGCGGCCTAACCTCAGTCAACAGCCAACTCTTCCACATGGTCATCAACGACTGCATGAATGTAGCAGTTGAAGGTGTGAAGTTGATCGCCCCTGATGCAAGCACCAACACGGATGGCATCCACGTGCAGCAGTCCATCGGTGTCTCAATCACAGACACCGGCATCAAGACGGGCGACTGTGATCATCGCAAAATTTTTCCCCTCGTGATATTTTCTCTCTTCCTTCTCTTTTCATTTCCAACCTCTATTTCCTTCTTTTTGAAGGGAGAAAATAAAAGACAGAAAAGAAGAGAGAAGAGAAAAGAAAAAAAGAGAAAGAGGAACTCTTTTGCGGGGTCTCACTTGACCTTAATTTTGAAAGTATTTGAGAAAATAACTCACCTCCGTTTTGAAATATTTGTGAGAAAACTGGGAGACGGGATCCGCTCGTCGGTATGAGGTTCGACCGTTCCTTGCGCCTTTACCAGAGGTAATCGAACCAAGGGTCGAATTCATGCCTTTTGCTTTGCTAAAAAAATTATCTAAGAATTTATTCTATGTCTAAATCCACAAAGAATCATGCTTGTGCGAATGCAATGATGTATGCTCCTTTTGAAAATGATTTGAAATTTTCCAAGTATTTCTGAGATGAATCTGATGATAGAGTGAATAAATGGTTTCTAACTTAGAACTTTAAGATTAAAAGTTCTAAGTTTTTGGAATAATCAGAGTTTGAGAATAGATCTTGACTTTGAAATGAATGATTCTGAAGTTGAGATAAAAGGAGAAGAAAGGAAATTTCAAAGTCATAAATGGATTTTGAATTTAGAATTTTGAATCAGGATAGAGATGAAATTTGGAATGTAATTTTGGATTTCAGTTGTAAAGCTTTGAAATTAAAATCAAATTTGAGAAATCAAAATAGAATGGAGGAATAGAATTGGTTTTTGGATTTGAGGTAAACTTGGAATGGAATTCAGATTTGGAGATAGAATTTGATTTGAATTTTAGAGTTCAGAATGGAATTTGAATCAAAAGTTTGGATTCCAAATAGAGTTTGAAAAATCCAAGATGAGATTGAAGTTTGGATTTAGAATCCTAAATGGGAATTGGATCTAAAATCTAAGATCTAAGATGGAATTGGACTCTGGATCCTAGAATGGATTTTGGATCTGAAGTCAGAGATCCAAGGCGAGTTGGGTTCTGGATCCTAAAAGGAATTTGGATCTAAAGTCTGAGATCTAAAGTAGAATTGGGTCATGGATCCTAAAATGGATTTGGATCTGAAGTCTGAGATCCAAAGTGGAATTGGATTCAGGATCCTAAAAGAAATTTGGATCTGAAGTTTGAGGTCCAAAGTGAAGTTGGATTCTAGATCTAGAATCCTGAATGAGGATTGGATCCAAAATCTGAAATCCAAGATGTAATTTGGATCTAACTTTGGATTTGGAATTTCAAAATTGATTTGAGAATTTTGAATTTTGAATATATAAATAAATTTTAAAGTTGAATTGGACTTTGAATTTGAAATTTGAATTTAAAATTTGAATTTAAAATTTAGAAAATTAATTAAGAATTTCAAAGTTAAATTGAACTTTGAATTTGATTTCAAAGTCAAAATTTGGACTTTGAAGATGAGATAGAATTTGATGAATTTGAAATAGAAATTGAAGAAAAGATATTCACAGTCACTTGGGTTTTTGAAAAGGGAATTTTGAAAATATGATGCAATTCTATCCTAAATGAGGAAATTTAATGGATTTGAAATTGGATTTTGAAAATCATATTTCATTCTTTAAATGAATGTAAATAAGATTAATGATATAATACACTCCTGACTATGGTCATTGAATGTATTATATAATAATCATATCTAAATTCAAATGGAGAATCAAACATATTTTGGTGCTTTTATAGAGTTTAGAAAGAAATTAACTCTCAGTATACCCTGACTATGGCCATTGGCATACGTATTGAATTAATTTTAAACTAAACTCTGATAAAAGAGGAAAATATTTGAAGAAAACATGATGAATTTTGAAAAAGATCCAGTGTGGATCCAGTGTTATTTTATAAAAGATAAGAATCCTAAGTTTTGTCTACATCCTGACTATGGCCATTGATGTAAATCATCAACTTAGGATTAATTACCTCTTACGAAATGGTGCGCGTGCCATTCGCGGTCCCATTTATGAATTTTTGAAAATAAAAGAAGAAAATGATGTGAAAAGCAAGTAATTTATGATATTTACAATGCTCATTCATTCTAATCTAATGTTAAAAATGACAGATTATAATCTAGCTATTACAATAGAAATCCGAGAATGAAGCTCTAATTTAGAAGAGGGAATCAATGTTTCTCAAATACCCTTGCAGAACAAATTTGGTATAAAACAAGATACAGGAAAGAGTAAAGAACATATAAAAATTGATATGTACAGGAGATGCCTTATTGTTAGAAATTAGAAGGTATATTCAGGCAAGGTATAACTACATGATCAATTTATTTGCATATCAAAACATAATATGAGGAGATGATTTATGCTACATATATTATTCAAAACGAATCAACCCCTATAGACTAATTACAGTATATACTGTAGAAGGCTATCAATAGAATCATTAGAGGAACTTCAGGGGCCTTGCCTGATGTATCTTGATTGATTAATTCTAATAAGATCTGAGCAACAAAACTAAATAATAATAATAAAAAAAATAGATATCAATGTTAGCAGGATAGTTTTACCCTGGAGACCACAGCCTTTCAAATTTTTAGATAAACAACAGGGAATTAATATTCCTCAATGAGTAACTGACAGGGGTCTTCACACAGCTATATTATAAAGGAGGTCTTAATAACATTAACAGTAAGCGTCTATCTTGCGACAATAAAATGGAAGATAATATGCAGGTGGATAGATAACATGCAGTTGTAACAGATAAGATATAATGATAAAAAAAAAGTGAAGGAGTCGTGAGGTAAAGCAAATTAAATGCATATAGTGTTCAAGCAATACATACAGTGGAATGTTGAATGTACCTATGGCCCAAACTCAATGCAACCAATCAAGCTCTGTTGTTTAGTAAATCAAAAGAAAATCCATGTCTCAACCAAGATTTCCAAGCGATTTCGGCTGATGTATCTATTCAACATGAAATTCTGATATTATAGACATGCCACAGAGTCATCACAGATGGAGCCCTACGCCTCGATGATGTCAAGCCCACCAATTTCTAACTCAATCTGTCATAACGGAGAAATATCAGGATGGTAATGAGTAAGGTGACGTTAGAAGAATACATACAGATTTGCCCAAGTTTATAATATAAATTATGACCTTAGAAAAATACACCCTGCTGATAAAAATAATAAATAAAAAAAATGTTTCAGACATTGATACAAACCTTTTTTTTTTATACATATGCTTTAGTCGCAAGATTGTGGCACCTTGTCCATCCTTAAGCATCCTTCTACTACAAAGCCTAACTTTCTTTGTGACTGGTTGGTCAGTTGGTTTTCAACAAAGTTCATTTTAAATATTCAGAACAATACTGAACATATTGATGTTACAATGAACCTCAAATAATTCTAAGACTAAGGACATCAAACAAGAAGGGAGAGTATGTGAAGGCTGGATCAGGTTATCCTCATTTGGGTTGAATAATGAAATTGTTCAACACTTTCCAATATCCAGATTTGTCATAAAAATAAGGCTGAAAACACTCAATTGCAGCCATGTAGCATTAGAGGGCATGATCACAAATCGGTTTTTGTAAGTGGATGGACATTTAGACTTTGAATGTTCTAATCTCTAAATTACCAGGATGATGTAAGTAACAGGTAAAGGTTAAAAAGAACATGCAGATGTAATGAATGGTATGATGTGTGCTGCAAATGCAAAAGAGCCGCACGGGCCTTTTGCCCCCTGCACCTCCCCCACCCCCTCCCTTTTTTTTCTTGGTCGTATATAATTGTGTTTTGCAGGTGCGTAACTGAACTAATTGCATGATGTTTAGTGCTAAGCATCGCATGCAGCTAAAAATGAAATGCAAAGACAATAGCATGCAAATCGGGTAAATACTCGTGGTGAGTAAGTGATGCAAACGCATCTCATGTTATTTAATTTCTTGGATGCAACAATTTTCTGATCACACACTCACTTAGTTGTGGATATCTAGGACTGCTTTAATGGAGTTTGAAGATCATGCTAAGCATGATTTTAATGTATGAAAATAGAAGTGCTCTTATTTTTGGAGTTCGGATTCCATGCTAGTCATGGTAGTAGTTAGCGGGATATTGGAGTGTATTTGCTGCAAATACATGTTTGACATTGTTTTGATATGATTGATTTGAATGTATTATAATATTTGAGGTAACTGTAACCATGCTTGCATGCATTTATTTTCAATTTGATTATGCCGTCTATATGAAATTATATCATGAAAATATGCTTCAAATGAATGTGTCATGTTATGAATGAGTTTGCACATGAAAATGAATAATAAGTTATTAATGCTTCAAACATGCTTTAAATGAATGATTTTGCACATGAAAATATTAAGTTATCAATGCATGCATCATTGTTCTTGTAATTGAATGACATCATATATGTGTGTGTGTGTGTGTGTGTGTTTGACATACATATATATATATATCAAATCATTACATCTACCATGAATGCATGATAAATTTGATATTTTCTTCATCATAGCATTCTTATGATTCTCTTTTAACTGGTCAGGATAATATTCGTAACATCATAGAACAAAATGACTGCAAATCATGAATGAATGTACCGTAAGATAGTTGACAATGAGGTATCGTTTGAATATATAGATGGTGTTGACACTTTTATTGAATTTGCAATGGCAAGTATCAGTACAGTGGATCCCACAGGTTGGATCAGGTGCCCCTACACGATGTGTACACGATGTGTAAGAACAATCGATTTGCAGAACCTCATGGCGTTAGACATCACCTATACAGGAAGGGTTTTGTGAGTGATTATCAAAATTGGATGCTTCATGGTGAAAAATTTTGGAATAATTTTGACACACGGGTGGATGTGATGCACAATAATCCATATGTGGATTTGATATTTGATGCTGCAGGACAAGAACTGGGTTCTGCTATGGATCCTAGTGATGTACCAATGGGGTAGAAGAAGAAGCAACAAACGATGCAGCTAGTAGATTTTATGATTTACTTAGAGATGTTGATGAGCCACTTTGGAATGGTTGCGAGAGTCATCTTGTTTGCAGTTCTTCAACTAATGAATTTAAAGTTCGAGTATAATTTGAGTCAATCATGTTTTGACTATCTATGCTCTATTGTGAAGAGTATGTTTCCCAAAGATGAGAAATTGTCACAAAATTTCTATCGTGCAAAGGTTATGGTCAATGCTTTAGGTATGGGGTATCAAAAGATAGATGCTTATCCAAATCACAACATGTTATATTTCAAATATCAAGAAAATAGCAAATCATGTTCGTTATGTTGGCATCCTCGGTTCAATCCAAAGACAAGGGCAATGGTAGCACGAGGTCAAAAGAAGTGTTATATAAGTTGCTCTACTACCTCCCTCTCACTCCTAGATTGCAATGATTGTATATGTCTTCGAGGACAGCTACACACATGATATGGCATGCAAATAAAGTTTGACATGATGAAGACAAGATCACGCATCCTGTCGATACGGAAGCCTGGAAGCACTTTGATCATACTCATCAGACTTTCGCAATGAAAGCGAGAAATGTTAGGCTCAGTTTATATACAGATGAATTTAATCCATTTGGGGGTAGATCAACCCAATACTCGTGTTGGTCAGTATTTGTCATCCCATACAACCTTCCTCCAAGCTTGTGTATGAAGCGTTAAAATCTTTTCTTGTTTCTATTGATCCCTAGTCTGACATCTCTGGGCCAAAATCTTGATGTATATTTAAGGCTATTGATTGATGAACTGAAAATACTGTGGGACGACAGTGTTCTCACGTACGATACCCACAAAAAACAAAACTTCAATATGAAGGCTGTTGTTCTATAGACAATTAGTGACTTCCCTGCATATGTTATGTTATCTGGTTAGAGAACACATGGGAGGTTGGCATGTCTATACTGCATGGAGGATACAAAATCTTTTGATTGTCACCATCGATTTTTACCCAGCGACCATCCGTTTCGACGATAAAGGAATGCATTCAAAGCATGCATAACTAAAATAGAAAGTCCACCTACACGGTTGTCTGGCATAGAGATTTTAAGACGATTGTAATACTTTCCATATGGACTGACAGATGCCCGTAGTGAGAGGCCCTTCATTGGATTTGAGAAGGATCACAATTGGACAAAGAAATCTATATTTTGAGAACTACCATATTGTTCGACCTTATTAATACGACATAATTTAGATGTGATGCATGTGGAGAAAAATGTGTTCAATACGGTAATGAATGTCAAAGGTAAAATAAAGGATAATTCGAAGGCCCGTATGAATTTAAAAGTAATTTGTAAAAGACCAGAATTGGAACTCAAAGAGTATAATGGCAAAGTACTGAAACCAAAGGCAAGGTACATGCTTGGACTAGATCAAGTAAAGCAGGTACGCCAGTGGTTGAGACCATTGAGATTTTCAGATGGATACGTCTCTAACATTGCTCTGGCTGTGAAGATAGATGAGGGACAATTATATGGGTTGAAGAGCCATGATTATCATGTTGTCATGCAAGGGTTGATTCTCCTAGCATTCTATGATATGTTAGACAAACCTATATGGGAGGTATTATCCGAGTTGAGTCAATTTTTTAGAACATTGTGTGCATCAGAAGTTGTAGTAACTGAGGTAAAGAATCTAGAGGATTCTGTGAATGATTTGAATGTATTGCAATGTTTGATGTGAATGATTTGCAATGAATTGCATGAAGTTATTTTCGATTTGATTATGTATCCATGAAGATATAGAGTTGTGTAACTGATCCAAATAAAATTTTGATTTGTTAGAATATGGTTCGTGGAGGTCGCAGTGGTTGAGCACCCAGTGGTAGCCAATCTCATCCTTCATCTTCACGGGCTGCTTCGATAGGTATATCATTTAACTAATTGTATATTTGATTAGTTTAAATGTGCATTGTGTGAATTTTTAACTTAATTTTCTATAAGTGATGTTTTGCCTGCATATGACCCACCTACACCATCTATTCATGCACGTCACGAGACAACGCTGGATGCAGGGTCTTCTCAGTCTGACACACGATGACTCATTCAAATAGTATATATCGATAGTCGACCGTAAGTATTTCATTGTTACTTGTCCAATACTTATCTTATAAATAGTATATATCAATAATCGATTGTTAATATGTATCAATTCATGTGAAGTGCGAGGTTTGAGCCACAAGAAGTAGTACAAGAAATTAGGAAGTCACTACTGCAGCATCTTTCAGGACTGGTCGCTCAATGAAAAGAGTACCCGAAGGAGGTGTTGGATAGATTATTGTCCTCATTCATGGTATGTAATCGTTTATTATAACTAATGTGTTTTATATTTAATTTTTTGTTATAGTCATGTGTGCTAACTTTCTGAAAGTATTTGTAGGCTTCGCATCGCTTCGTGACTACGAACGAGAAGAAGGACGCGAGGGTAGTGTGGCAAAAGGTGGCTGCCAATCGATTTGCTGACATATTGTATAATATGAAGACTGCAACAATAAAAGCAGTTGGTGGGATAGATGATCCACTATAGTAGAAGGGTCATGGCCCTTCTACTATCAAGAGAGATTATTGAGAGGGAATGTGCAACAAGTGGGCGAGCAATGAATTTCGAAATCGCTCAGCAAAGGCTGCACAAAACCGAGCAAAGATGCTCGATGCTCTTCTACACACAGGTAGATCTAGGACTTTTGGAATCCACAAGAAGAAAATGATAACTCATCAATATATATGTTGTCAAATTTTAAAGTATTTCTATATACTTTTTAATTGATTTTTTTATCATTTAACTTTGCAAGAAGCAGAAAAAGGAGACATTGTGCCTTACAAGGATGTGTTTGTTGAAACACATAAACGTAAGAGCACGGGAGAGTTTATATCAGAGAAGGCGAGAGCGACATCAGTATGTATTTTTTGTATTAATAAACATTATAATATACAAGTTACTATGAATTACATTATCATAAACATTGTAATTCTTAATTCTTAATTCATATTGTAATCATTACTTTGTAGGAGTCATACGAGCAACAGATGGTAGAACGATATGACGATGACTCCACTCAGCATCTGCCTTTTGATCCTGCAGCATGGTTGACTGCAACCGATGAACCCAAAAAGGGTCGTGTGTTTGGGTTTGGGAATAACAGGAATATCACACCAGTCATTTCCTCCTGCAGCCAAGACTCTCATAGTTCACCCGCCAGCATCAACTTCCACCGTCCGATTGACCCTGCTATGTCTTGGGATGGTGTCTGTCAGCGTCTTGAGGACAAAATGTATGACTTTTTACATGAAGTCATTCAAAACCTTGTCTATAATGAGTTGTGCAACTTTTTTCGAGACAGGAGAACTTCGTCTAAATTCAACATGAGCTCCGGTGACCGTCAGGTATAAAGATTCATATAATTTGTTTCATGTCATTAGATTTCAAGCTAGTATATGCATGATTGAACACATATAAGCATGATTTCATCACTATAAAAAATTTTGACTGCCTTATAACACATATATGCATGATTGAATCATTATGAAAGTTTTTTGACAACCTTAGAACATATACAAGCATTCTTTTATCACTATGACAACTTTAGAAGACATATGAGCATGATATTAGCATATATGAAAGTTTTTTGACTGCCTTATAACACATATATACATGATTGAATCAATATAAAAGTTTTTTGACAACCTTAAAACACATATATGCATAATTGAATAACTATGAAAGATTTTTTACTGCTTTAGAACACATATGAGCATGATTGAATCACTATGAAAGTTTTTTTGACAACCTTAGAACACATATGAGCATGATATTATCATATATGAAAGTTTTTTGACTGCCTTATAATACATATATGCATGATTGAATCAATTTGAAAGTTTTTTGACAACCTTAGAACACATATATGCATGATTGAATCACTATGAAAGTTTTTTGACAACCTTAGAACACATATAAGCATGATTTCGTCACTATGAAATTGTTTTACTGCCTTAGAACACATATATGCATGATTGAATCACTATGAAATTTTTTTACTGCCTTAGAACACATATATGCATGATTGAATCACTAAAAGTTTTTCGACAACCTTAGAACACATATAAGCATGATTTCATCACTATGAAAGTTTTTTTACTGCCTTATAACACATATATGCATGATTGTGATATATAACACATTTATTTGACAGCCTTATAAACATTATATGCATGTGTGAATCTCTGTGACATTTTTTTGACAACCTTAGAACACATATCTGCATGATTGAATCACTATGAGTTTTTTTTGTCAGTCGTGGAATACATATCTGAATTATGTTATTGTCCTTCACTTTATTGCTAGTCTATGTGTCATTCAACCATTTACTTTGATTGCATTAGACTAGGTGCATTGCATATAATTTATTTCATTATATTTTGTTTATCAATACTAACATTTTGGTTCTCTTGTAGGATGCTGGAGATGATCAACGTAGAGGAGCTGATGGAGGCATGGATGGAAGGGCAGATCGAGACAATGAAGAGGATGATGCTCCAAATCTTGGCGAGGATTAGATTCATCTGTTTAATTTGTTTCACGTACTTGTAACTAATTAAAACTTGGCAAGGACTGTACTGTAACTTATAACTTGTGTTAAATTTGTTTCACTTGCTTTATATATGTATTTTTTATGTGTACTTTATTTTTTATACACAGGTTATATAAATTGTATAACGAGAAATTTTTCTCGATATTCATATTTCAAAAAAAAAATTTTTTTTTTTCAAAATTTGTGATAAATTAGCGACATATATTATCCGTCGCTAATATCTGCTGCCAATTTAAATCAGTCGATGTTTTGCGACAGAATTTAATCCCTCGCTAATCCCTTGCTCAATTGGCGACGGATATTAGCGATGAATATGTATTTGTCATTAAATTTTAGCGACGAAATACATTCCTTCGCAAAACCACATCAGTTCTTATTTAGCGACGGATTAGTGACAGACATTATCTGATGCTAATATGTCGCTAATTAGCGATAGATTGGCGATAGATAAATTCTATCGCATTTTAGCGACCAAGATTATGCGACGATCAATTTTTGTTGTTAATCCATCGCTTAACACATTAGCGACAGAAATCAACCATCGCTAATCTGCATTTTTCTTGTAGTGATTGTTCTTTTCCATAATGCAATACATGCCCGTGCTAAATGTCCCTGCCTAAAGGTGAGTGGTCCAAATCATTTGGGTTAATCTTGTGCTCTTGTGTTACCACTTATTCTTTATTACAAAACAATAAGTGCATGATCTTGACAAGATGAACTCAAGCTAAGTGTTACATAAAAAAAAAGTCATTACTTTTAAAAAAATTCCTAAAAATAGAAACTACCTTAAAAGGGCAAAAGGGAAATATGACAACTTTTCTATTCATTCCAACAATAGAATTTTTTTTAAAAGAAAAGGTTTTTCTATTTTAAGCTGATATGGTCAGGAAAATTTTCTCTCATAGAGATGGAGAAAATTTTCCTACAAAAGATTTTCAGTTTTGATGGAACCCCTCACCCTAATCATAATATTGTAGCATTTTTCCAACTTGATTTGCTCATGTCACACAAAGAAGTGAAATTTCTTCATAAAGAAAGTTTCTCCTATAAAAAATTCTCATAGGCAATTTTTCCCTTTCATAAAGGATTTTTTTCCAAATTTCAAACGTGAATGAGCAATTTTCGAATCCATGGAATTTGGGAAAATTGTAAACCAGTTCCCCTCAGCTCCCTTTTCTTTTATTCGTTTACAAAATGCCAAATATCAAAGTTGACAAATTTTAGGATGATTATAAAGGATTTTACATTTGGAAAATGATTGTACTATTCGCCAAACATGGAACATTTTTGCAAATTCCTAAAAACATTGTGAAATTATTCACATACCCAAAATCATTGATTCTTGGCCTATTTTGGACTATTTTACCCCTCACATGTAATTTACGCAGACCAATGGACATTCGACAAATAACTGGCTGACTTCCAAAAGATTAAAACTAAACTAAGAAGATTCACATGGTATTTGCGTGGACCTACAAACATTCACACAAATATCTTATTAAGCTTCAAAAAATTAAAATCAAATTAAGGAGATTCTTATGATATTTGTGCAGATGTGTTGACATTCACATAAATATCCTGAGAACCTCCAAAAGATTAAAATCAAATTAAAAAGATTCATCTGATAGGTATGCAAACCTGTAGATCACCTCCAAAAGATTAAAATCACAAACTAAGGATATTTACATAATATTTGTGTAAACTTGCTAACATTAGTAAAAATATCTTGCGAACCTCAAAAAAGATAAATTCAAACTAAGGAGATTAGTATGATAGTTGTGTAGACATGTGGACATTTGTACCTGTATCATATGAACCTCTCAAAGATTAAAATCAAACTAAGTGTGCAAATATGCTGACATTTGCACAAATATCTCACAAATAAGGGGTGGTCATCGAGTATGGTTTGGTCGGCCCGATTGGAGGTTCGTAAGGGCCTAACATGGTCCAACATAGTCAGAGCCACCAAGATCCTGACTCGACCATTGTTGGACTCAGCCCAAGTTCTTTTGGGCTTGGGTAATTAAGTTTAGCACAATACCCGCTAAGTTGGCCTATATCAAGCTACTCGTGGCGGAGCCTGAGGTCAATGGCAAGAGAGGGGCTTGCCAAACAGAGGGTGTGGAGCCATTTTCAATCCATCAAGTGATGGCAAGAAGAAATTCCAATCCCAACAAATTCACCAATTATTATGAAATTCACCAAAATCCCAACACTAAGAAAGAGATGGCAACAAGAAATTTTTGATAAAGCAAGAAAAGACATAGTGAATCTCTTGATTCCTCCGCAGAGACTAGAACAAAGGAACCAAAACTAGATCCAACTAGGATTAAACAATGCTTGAACTAGACCATTTGTTTACCAAGAAACAAGAGAGAGAGAGAGGAGCCAGCCATTTCCAGCCAACATTCGAGAGAGGTACCGGGCATTGCCAACACTTTAGTAGTGTGCATGCTGCACCACAAAACACCCGCTGATGGTGCTTCCAAGTTTTCTTCAGTGGAGAGAGAGAGAGGTTGGGGCACGGCTCCCCACCTCACATCACAGAGACAACTGTCTCATGACACTATTACCCGTCAATCTTTAAAGACTGCAATACCTTCAATTTTTTTTTATTTCTAAAAATGGTTTTAATGCAACGGGAAAGTGTTATCACCCTAAACTCATGAGACTAAGAGGGTGTTGTGTGTTCTCTCCGAAACACAAATTGCCTGTTCCGGTGTGTATGGAGGAATATTTTGGGACCTGCAATAATTCATATGCCAATGTTGCCCATGATGACTTTATAATAAAATAACATATAAAAAAGGTAGATATGCTTTTGACAAAAGTGTCCTCCCGTAAGATAGATATGTGTTGGACGAAAATGTCCTCCCGCTCCCTCTAAATAGATTTGCACATTCTGCCTTTGTTTTTAGCTTGTGTTACAACACGTGGCCGGCTTCTCGTTCCTGCCTCGTGTTAGATAGAAAACTTTTTCGGGTTCGTTCCTACCTCATGGAGATAACTATAAATCGAACGACTAGTTCGATCATTGTTGGGCCTCATAGGGGGATTTGTCGGCCATCGCTTTTTGCAGTCTTCTCTTCTTCTTCGTTTTCATTAGGCAGTATGGGAAAAAGCAATGACACACAAACATTCCAACAAGTGCCATTAAGGTCACATCGTGAGTATCTTTCCATGTCATTATGTTATTGTTGAAGAACGTATGTCATCGTGAGTGTCATTAAGGCATTGTTTTGTTATTATAGGTAGATTTTATCATTTCAACGGTCGAAAGCTTGAAGACATTTGTAAGACGCTGGGACCTGTTGACAAGAATGCTTGGTTACAGATGCGAGCAAGGGCCTCTACCCCATCCAGTATCATCCATTCACTTAGTATATTCAATGTAACGCAAATCGCGGTTGTAGTAACATGTATATCGATTTATGAGATATTGTTTTGTTTATTAATATCAATTTATAATATATTATGCTGAAATATTGTATATCGATTTGTAATATATTATGTGTTTTCTAGTGTCAATTTGTGAGATATTGTTTTGCTTGATAATATTGATTTGTAATATATTATGCTGAATTGCCGTATATGGATTTGTAAGATATTATGTATTTTCTAGATTTGTTTATGAGATATTGTTTCGGTTGAAAATCTCAATTTGTAATATATTTTATTGAATTTTCGTATATCGATTTGTAAGATGTTAGTTGTTTTCCAGTGTTGATTTGTGAGATATTGTTTTGTTTGTTAATATCGATTTGTAATATATTATGTTGAATTGTTGTATATCGATCTATAAGATATTATGTGTTTTCTAGTGTCGATTTGTGAGATATTGTTTTGTTTGTTAATCTCGATTTGTAATATGTTATGTTCAATTTCTGTAAATCGATTTGTAAGATGTTATTTGTTTTTCAGTGTCAATTTTTGAGATATTATTTTGATTGTTATTATCGATTTGTAATATATTTTGCTGAATTGTTGTAAACGTATGCACTGGCTAACGCAAATTGATGTTTTACTCATGACAGTGTTGAGTATATCAACTGGTTGTAATGAAGATGATGTGTCTCAATCACTGGAAAGTCATGGAGCAACGGACATCCGTACTATTGATGCACCTGAACAGGTGAATATGTGCACTATTGATGCACATGATAAGAAGGGTTCATGCATTGGATTCACTCTAGACTTGAATATTGCAGCAGACGAAATGCAATTCGATAATGATATTCCATCACATAAAATGCAATTTGATAATGAGGTAGACGATCATGACAATGCACTTGAAAAAGGTGCATGCACCACAAGTCTGCATGATATTACACTTGACTTTGTTCCCGTAGAGGAAATGTAGTTTAATAATGAAGAAGCTACATACAAATTTTATAATGATTATGCCTTAAAACTTGGATTTAGTGTTAGAAGATATTCTTGGGCAAAATCTAGTTTGTACTTTAATCAATTATCATAACCATGAATTAGCCCCTTCTTTTATGACTCCTATGTTAAGGTCACATCGTAAAGTAACTGAAGTGCATGCTGTAGTTGCTGAAATAGCTGATAGTGTCGGCATTGCACCAAGGAAGACATACAATTTGTGTGCGCGCATAGATGGTGGTTGCAAGAATGTACCATTCACACTTATGGATCTAAGAAACCATTTGAGAAGGAAGAGGTCAGACAACATGAAGAATGGAGGAATATGTTTTTTGGTTGATTACCTATAGAAGAATTCAAGCAATGACCCTGGTTTTTTAGTGCAATGTAACTAGATGAAGATGGGTATGCTGTGAATATGCTTTGGGCAGATTCAAAGTCAAGAGTAAATTATGAATGCTTTAATGATATGTTTGTCTTTTATACGACAATGAAGATTAATACAAAACAGTGACCATTTGCGAAGTTTGTTGGAGTGAACCATCACTCACGGAGTTGCATATTAGGCGGCACTTTTTTGTATGACCAGACCAAGGAAACCTTTGAGTGGTTGTTCAGAGTATTTACATAGGCAATGGATAGAAAGCACCCTAGAGTTGTACTTACAGATGGTGATCATGCAATTGCGGTTGCACTGTCTCATGTATGGCCATATGCACATCATTGCCTATGTTTGTGGCATATCTTTCAAAATGCAACAAAGAACATAGGACACATTTTTAATCAGAAGACAGGGTTTGATAAAATGTTTAGAAAGTATGTACTTGAGAGTATGGACGAGGTCACTTTTCTGTCTGATTGGGAGCAAATGATTCAGATGCACGACCTTGAAGACTATGTGTGGTTACAAAATTTATATGCAAACAAAGAGAAGTGGACATTGGCATATGGAAGACAATACTTTTGTGCAGGTATGATAAGCACACAAAGAGCTGAATCTATGCAGGCCCCACTGAAAAAAACCTTGTATTCATGTTTAACAATGTTTCACTTCATGGAACAGTATGAATTATTTGTAGATGGTCTTAGACAGAATGAGCTTGAACAAGATGTGAAATGCTTCAACACCCGTCCTGTAACTTTGGGCATGAAAATATTGATGCTACCTGTAGATCTGTATACACTAACTGTATTTGAATGGACTAAGAAGGAGGTTATATAGGTCATGAATTATAACATAGAAGGATGTGTGCAATATAGAAATATGCATAAATACCATATTGTATGGGAGGGCGAAGAGCAAGCAAACATGAAAGAAGCACATGTTACGTACAATGTTGACAACAGAACAGTTGAATGTACGTGCAAACTGTTTGAATTCAAAGGTATTTTATGTTGTCATGAATTAAAGGCACTTAATCACGAGAAGATATAAGAAATACCTGAGTTATATATAATGCAAAGATGGACAAGACAAGAAAAGATTGAACTGCTGGATAGAAATAATGTCAGTTCATCTGGGGTTGATGAGAAGTGCCACATAGCCTCCCGTTACCAACAACTATGTAAGTCACTTATGCATGTTACAGATTTGGCATCGAAAAGCGAAGAAGCCTATGCATGTATGAGAAAAGTGTCAAGGGAATTACTTGAAAAAGTGTAGTTAATTCACCATGAGTCTGTTGCAGCTCATGAAGACCAATCTAAGAAAAGGATCTCGAACAACGTAGGTGAAATTCACATTTCCCCTGACTCTTATGACAAGTTGTGCCGAAGCGTTAACAACATCTTCGACAAGTCAAGAGTAAACCTTGTAGATTATGATGAAAATATTCACCTAGCGAAGGGTATTAAAAGGAAATCTGCCTCTGATCGCAGTTGTCGGAGGACAAAGGGTGCACTGGAATTGGTTTGCAAGAAAATGTGTAAGAAATAACCAACCCTTAAGCAACCAAGCCCTTCACATGAATAGGTATGTAATACAATATATTGCTTACCATGTAAATTATATTACGTGCAACTTATCAATATCTAATTTGTGTAATTTTCAACATGCAGCAATACCCTACAGACGTGCATTACAACATTAGGACCTGCAATCCCTCTGACCTATTTCGGTGGAACAATGGCATGAGTTTGACAAGTCTTTTGGTATGTAACAATTTTGGGATGATGTTTGCATTTCTTGTTGAACTTAGTGTAGTGCCTAATATTGTTTTGTTTAATGACAGGCTCAGTTCAATTCAAAAGTGAGCAACATAACACATGAATCGAGTGTGGAGTCTTCAGCTACAAAATACTTGTAGCATTTAACTTTCATTAGTGTAAATCGTTGTAATGTTTAGCATTCTATAATTCTTTGTTGTAAATCGATAATTCTTTCTTCTAATTCTATAATTCTTTGCTGTAAATCTATAATTCTTTGTTGTAATGTTATAATTCTTTGTTGTAATGTTATAATTCTTTGTTGTAATTCTACAATATAAATCATACTACAAATATCATAAAACTCATTCCTAGAAAATACATAATATCTCACAAATCGATATAGAACAATTGTGCATAATATCTTACAAATCGATATACGACAATTCAGCATAATAGCTTACTAATCGATATTAACAAATAAAACAATATCTCAACAATCAACACTAGAAAACACATAACATCTTATAAATCGATATACGACAATTCAACATAATATTACAAATCGATATTAATAAACAGAAAAATATCAACAAATCGACACTATATCGGGAAGCTTCATTTTTTGCCTCATTAATTTCTTCGAGAGAAGAGAGGGTGTGCTGACAAAAACAATAATCAGACTGACATTAAGAAGCCAAAGATTGAACCCACAGATGAACCCACAGATGAACCTTTCCCTATTTCATTATTTAATGACCTAAAAATGACCATTTCTAAGAAAGCTCATAAGAATTTTCACTTCTCTTTGGCTTGATATCTTACAAATCAATTTATAACAATTCTACATAATATCTTCCAAATTGATATATAGTAAATTAGCATAATATATTACAAATTCATATTAACAAACAAAAAATATTACCAAATCGTCATTCGAAAGCACATAATATCTTATAAATCGATATACCGCAATTTAGCGTAATAGCCTACAAATCAATATTAACAAACAAAACAATATCTCATCAAATCGACACTAGAAAACACATAACATCTTACAAATTGATATATGAAAATTCACCAATAATAGCTTACAAATCGATATTAACATACAAAACAATATCTCACAAATCAACACTATATCGGGAAGCTTCATTCTAAAAAAGGTGGGTTGCGGATAAGGTTTTGCCTCATTAATTTCCTAGAGAAAAGAGAGGGTGTGCTACAAAAACAGTAAACAGACTGACATTAAGAAGCCAAAGATTGAACTCGTTGATGAATCTTTCCATATTTCATCAATTAATGACCTCAAAGTGACCATTTCTAAGAAAGCTCGTAAGAATTTTCACTTCTCTTTGGCTTGATATCTTACAAATCGATTTACAGCAATTCAACATAATATCTTCCAAATAGATATACGACAAATCAACATAATATATTACAAATCGATATTAACAAACAAAACAATATCTCACCAAATCGACACTAGAAAACACATAACATCTTACAAATCGATATACGACAATTCACCAATAATAGCTTACAAATCGATATTAACAAACAAAACAATCTCACAAATCGACACTATATCAGGAAGCTTCATTCTAAAAAAGGCGGGTTGCAGATAAGGTTTCGCCTCTTTAATTTCCTAGAGAAAAGAGAGGGTGTGCTGACAAAAACAGTAAACAGACTGACATTAATAAGCCAAAGATTGAACCCGCTGATGAATCTTTTCCTATTTCATCAATTAATGACTTAAAAGTGACCATTTCTAAGAAAGCTTGTAAGATTTTTCACTTCTCTTTGGTTTGATATCTTACAAATTGATTTACAACAATTCAACTTAATATCTTCCAAATCGATATACGGCAAATCGGCATAATATATTACAAATCGATACTAACAAACAAAACAATATCACCAAATTGACATTCAAAAATACATAATATCTTATAAATTGATATATCACAATTCAGCGCAATAGCTTACAAATTGATATTAACAAACAAAACAATATCTCACAAATCGACACTAGAAAACACATAACATCTTACAAATCGATATACGACAATCCACCAATAATAGCTTACAAATCGATATTAACAAACAAAACAATATCTCACAAATCGACACTGTATTGGCATAATAGCTTACTAATTGATATTAACAAGTGCGAGTTGCATAATTTTATAAGATGTTTCGATTTTTAAGATATTTGTATTATAATTTTGAAACATGTGCCTGCACAATTGACATTGTTGCGATTTGCATACTCGAAGTGGCGATTTGCGTATTCAACACACATGTGCCAGTGTGTAATATTGGTTTATGGATCAATGTGAATTTTGAATAGTCTTATAAAATTTGTATACACAGTCTACAAAATCTGTTACAAATGTTTGTACACAAAAAAATTCTCGTGTTTGGGAAATTGAATGTTGAACCAAAAATTGCTATTTCTCTCTCTCAGCAGTAGAATGTAACCCTCTTCACGTTATCCTTGAGAACAGGTAGACATTTAAAACAGTTTCCTCTTACTTCTGGGGGCCTCGCGTCCTTCGTTGCTTTCTAGGTATTTCTGTAATTTGGGATTTTATATCCATCGCAATTAGAAAATCCATCAGTTTTTTGTATAGTACCATGCGAAATCCAGGAATATCATCCTAAAAAAATAAAAACCGATAGTCAGACCAATATAGAAATGTAGTCAGCAATAATATAGGATAATAAAACATGTTTAAGTGTACAACATACAACAGAGAATTCTGGTACTCATCCATAGTATATTGCTTCAATATACTTCATTACAAAGACGCCACAATCGATGCCATTATTTTGTAAAGACGCATCCTCGGCGACGTGAATCCTCCATGGGCCAATGTTGACACCCAACATGTCTCTGAAAAATTCAACCTGTGGTTTATGCAAAAGCAAGTAAATTTTGGGCCATGGTAGAAGATACAGTAATCTTATAGATAGAAAATTACCAAATGCACAATGTCATGGTCTACACCATTGTTATAGTCCAAGGAGTTGTATAATCATATTTTTTGTTTTCGTACATCCAACACGTATAAGACCCAATGCTTTTTCGATTGCCACAATATAGGAATCAATATCTGAAATTTGATGTTAAGAATCAGCATAATAATCGATTTTAAGAATCAAAACAATATCTTAAATTGATATTAGGATTCAACATATAAATTCATATTAAGAATCAGAAAATATCATAAATCGATATGTAAATTCCTATTGATAGCTTAAAAAAGATATTAAGAATCAATATATAAATCGATATTAATAATCAAAACAATATCTTAAATCGATATTAGGATCCAACATATAAATCGATATTAAGAATCAGAACAATATCTTAAATGGATATGTAAATTCCTATTGATAGCTTAAAATAGATATTAAGAATCAACATAGAAATTGATATTATGAATTAAAACAATATCTTAAATTGATTTAACATCTTGCAAATCGATATGGTCATAAACCTTTTCACTTGACGAGAAGTCTGCCATTTGGTCATCATCACCCCAGTATTGTAGTTCATCTAGAAATTCAGCCGTGTATGGCATTCGACGGACGATACTCTTTTGAACGAAATAGTAATAATAGTAATTTTAAAACACGCAGGTACATTAGTAAATAAAAAAAATGAACATATAAGATAACCAATGTACCATAAAATAAGGGGTGACAACGCGTATCGGCATGGATAATCCCTTGCTTTGAATATATATAACGAAATCGTGTATAGTCTGTTTACAACAAATATGCACTTGTTAATATACATGACCATAGCATACGTAAATGTATAACGAATAGTGCTTTCATTCGTACAAAATTACTGATAATGTATCCTTCTGCAAATTCATCCCGTATCCGATCAATGTTCTCTTCTAGCATTTTATTGAGTTTTCGGGCACCTTGTTTTGTGGATGTTGCACTAAAATTAGCTAAATATTCAGTAAAGGAACTGTTGCATTGTATTCAGCAAGCGAAATGTAAACTATATAAAAAAGATGAAGCATGTTAAAATAATCGAAGGTAACCTTTTTTGTGGATGGTTGACTGAATCACAACTTCCTTCTTCGACATCGATACAGTTTTTGCGATGAAGGTGGTTAATTAAAACGTTGGGTTTTCTGTTCGTTGTTCACAAAGCAGAAAAATGAAGCGTCGCCTATTCCTTGCTCTTAAAGGAAACGTCGTGTGTTTCTTGCATAACACACTACCAAAGTTAATCATTTCACGTCGTTTCACGTCTTGCCCATTTTCAAAAATACCGCCTCCAAAGATTATAATAAATAAATTAATTAAATTACACATTAAATCAAAGACATCATTTTATTTGCTAGTATCATCGTAACGACATTAGTACATGTAAATGAATGACATGTCGCTTAACATCAATAGTGTGTCAGATAACGTTTACCTAAACTCTAGACCTTAAACCTAAAACTAATCTTATTCCTTGCACTTAAAGGAAATGTTGAAAGTGCAGTAGGATCGAGGCACCTTCAACCTGTTTGTTGTTAGTAACAAGTAGGCTGGTTGGTAATTGATCTTTCTCATGTGAGGGAGGTTATATGCCCCTGATGGCAGTACATAGAGATTTACATAATGAGGTCATAAGCATAAGGCAATAAAAACCATGGGTAATGTTGCATCTATGTTCATCAGAAGGGTATCCTCATATTTGTTTCCTATTTCATAGCATAACTTCACACCTCTGATTTGCCTCCACCGTTTGAAGTCAAGAAAGGGCCTTCGCAGGATCTGGCAAATGCTATAGATATATCCTCAAGGAAAGCAGCCCCTGTGGCTGTAACAAAAACTGAGGAAGAAGTGATAGAAGCTTTGTAGAATTCATCAAGAATGTTCACTACAAGATCTATTAGGAGAAATAGTGACGAAGAGATTGAAATGCCTTCTTCCTCACTAGATGAGAGGAGTGGTACGTTCCTTTTGAGTTATCCTGCTAAAGCATCTAGAGAGAAACATCCCGAGGTTACTGAAGCATTCACTAATGATATGCTGAGAAACACTTCTGAAGTTAAAATTTCTGCAGAAGCTATTTTTGTTGCACAGCCTATTACTATCTCTTTCAGCAAAAAAAGCTTGATCTAGAGTCCCATGCTCGGATAGATCAGAAATACTCTGTCCAAAGGAGCAACCGTCAATAATAGCCTCTGTAGCATCCATCACCTCAGTAGTCACCTTGCAGCATTCATTTCCAGCACAACACATTACTATTTTTAGCATTACCTGCTAAAGAAGATTTTCTGTATCAGTGCATCCACCATTTACCTATTATGCTTCTGACAGTCACAGCCACACCTTCACAATATCACCACTCACGTTTTCAATGCCACAACACCTTATTACCCAGCAGCTCCTTTGCATCATCTCATCACCAGCCATCCACTTTTCTGCACATTCATGTCATTAGTCCACACAGTCACCTGCAAATCACCCTATTACACATCCTTCCCTGCCCTCATATTCGTGTTTTGTTACCACCCTGTATCACCTTACTAACAGCGCCTCCCCACTATGTATCATCATGCTGCTACTGTTTGCAGCAGCATACCCTGTTATAAACCACCTGCTGTTTTCCACAAGATCATCTTGTAACATTTGTCAATGGTTATTTGCTGCATGTTTTCACTACCACGTCTGTTACTCTCATGTCTACACAGTGGTTACCTCACTCTTATTCCTAGCACTTACCTCATAGGTGTAACCACTTTCAGCACACTATGTTACTTCACACTGGCCATCATGTTGTCTCCACTACCACTGTTCACTGCATATTTGTCCATCTATCACTTATAGCAACACCTACTGCTATCCACCTCACATATTTCACTTGCTATCTTCTCCTACCTGTATACCTTTCACTGTTGTGCTTTTTACAGAACCGCCTCCATTCATTTCCCATTCAGCCACAGCAGTGCTGAGCATGGCTGTGACTTCCCTACACCTATAGCAGCCAATGTCCCATTCTGTTTTATAACAGCACAACATGCAGTTCATAGCGAATTCTCGCTAGTTCTTACCTGCAATATAACTCCAGGTCCCTCTAGCATACCCTCCCTAACATCTGCTGCATAACACATGTCAACACTGCTATGTCTTTAGGGCTACTTAACACTGTAAATACAGTTGTGTTTTAGCACAGGTGCACCTTTGTCACCTTTCCCTACACTTATACAATTATCTTCTCCATTTACTACTCTCAACAGCCCTCTGTTGTTGCCATCAACAATACTTCTTCGCACCCCTTACCACCTAGCTACCTCCCACTTCATCCCTTCACTCAACACCCTGTTGACATTCACTTCCTGCACAACCCCTTTACTTGGTCCAGCCATGTGTAATCACCATTTACCTCCTGCAACTTGCTGTCCACCACTCGCACTTGACACTCCCATTGTGCACATACTACCACCTGTGTTAGTATCACCTATGTCACATATATGATATATACCTATACATATATATACATATAGATATACACACACACACACACACACACATATATATATATATATATATATATATATATATTGGTATGCAAATATACATTATCTCTCATCATCTTACATGAACATTGTGGCACATGAATATCCCACCACAAGCATCTCTGAAATCCATGTGATGTATGCCATTTCTCTTTCATTTTTTTTTATATACTAACCAAATATGTTGCAGGGAACATGTGGAAAATATCATTACTTGGAGTTGTAAATTCAATTTTATGTGCTGTAATAGTTAGATCTTAATAAAAATTTGCATTTCCTGCTTTAGATAGAATAAATGAGCATTGTAAATATCATAAATTGCTCATCTTTCATGCTTTTGCCTCTTTGTTTTCCAAAATCTCACAATGGTGAAACACGAATGGCACGTGCACCATTTCGTAAGAGGTAAATTAATCCTAAGTTGATGATTTACATCAACGGCCATAGTCGGGATGTAAACAAGACTTAGGATTTTTATCTTTTATAAAATAACACTGGATCCACACTAGATCCTTTTTAAAAAATCATCATATTTTCAAATATTTCCTTCTTTTATTAGAGTTTAACTTAAAATTGGCTCAAAATATATACCAATGGCCATAGCCAGGGTATATTGAGAGTTAATTTCATTTTAAATTCTATAAAAGCACCAAATGTATTTCATTCTTCACATGAATTTAAATATAGATTATTATATAATACATTCAATGACCATAGTCAAGGATGTATTATATCTTCAATCTTATTTTAATTCATTTAAAGAATGGAATAGCTTTTCAAAATCCAAATTTCAATTCATTCATCATTTAGGATAGAATTGCATCATATTTTTAAAATCCTTTTTCATAAATCCAAGTAATTCTTTCCTTCATTTCTCAGATCAAATCCTATTCATAAATTCAAATTCAACTCTATTTCTCAAAAGGATTCAAGAATTCAACTTCAAGGTCCCATTCAACTTTGAAACTTCAGAATCATCTTGAATTTCAAATTCCAAATTCTATCTCAAATTCAAAGTCCAATTTAACTTTGAAATTCATTTGTATATTCAAGATTCAATTTCTAAAATTCGTTTTTCAAGTTCAATTTAAACTTGGAAGTTCTTGATTCATTTTCTGAATTTAACTCCAAATCCATTTTAGGATCCAGGATTCAACACTCATATTGGATCTCAGACCTCAGATCCAATTTCCTTATAGGATCCAGAATCCAACTCACCTTGGATCTCAGACTTCAGATCCAAATCCATCTTAGGATCCAGAGTCCAACTCTACATTGGATCTCAGACTTCAGATCCAAATCCATCTTAGGATCCAGAGTCCAACTCTACATTGGATCTCAGACTTCAGATCCAAATCCATCTTAGGATCCAGAGTCCAACTCTACATTGGATCTCAGGCTTCAGATCCAAATCCATCTTAGGATCCAGAGTCCAACTCTACATATCGGATCTCAGACTTCAGATCCAAATTCCCTTTAAAGATCCAGAATTCAATTCCATCCTGGATCTCAAATTTTACATCCAAATTCTATTTTAAATCCCAGATCCAGTTTCATCTCAGATATTAGATCAAGATTCCATTTCAAATCTAAATTCATCTCCTATTCTCAAAAGCCAATATTCTTTCTCAAGTCTAAATTTAAAATTCAAATTCCTATATTGAATTCAAAATCGACCCTTAAAAATCGATTCTAAAAGTCCATTATGACTTTGAAAGTCTCAATTCTAAATTTCTCTTTCCACAGATTTATCCCTCCTAAATCCAAGTCCAAAATTCAAAGTCCATTTCAGATTTTGAAATTTCCTTTCTTTTTCCTTTTATCTCACCTTCAAATAATTCTCTTTCCCAAAATCAAGATTTATTCTTCTGACTCTGATTTGCTTCAAAGACTTAGAACTTCTCTGATCTATCTCAAGTTCTAAGTTAGATTAAATCATTTCTTCACTCCCTTACCAAGTTCATCTCAGAATACTTGGAAATTTTCAAAACATCTTTTAGAAAGAGCATACATCCTTGCATTGCACAAGCATGACTCTCTGTGCATTTAGAGTTAGAATAAATTCTTAGATTATATTTAGGCAAAGCAAAAGGCATAGATTCGATCATTGGTTCGATTACCCCTGGTAAAGGCGCCAGGAACGGTCGAACCTCGTACCAACGAGCGAATCCCGTCTCTCCATTTTTTTCCCGCAAATTTTCAAAACGGAGGCGAGTTATTTGCTAAATATTTTCAAATCAAGGTCAAGTGAGACCCCGCAAAAGAATTCCTCTTTTCTCTTTTCTTTCTTTCTTTTCTCTTCTCTTCTCTCTTTCTTTCTTTTATTTTACTCCCTTCAAAAAGGAGAAAAATAGAGGTTAGAAAAGGAAAAGAGAAGGAAGAAAGAGAAACCACAAGAGAGGAAAAATTTTGCGATGATCACAGTAAGGAAAATCCTTATACATTGATTTATGTGCAACGACCTAGTTAAGTATTCAGACAAACACTTTTGCAAATCCACATACTTGGAAACTACGTTGAATTACAAGTGTGGTTTAAAATAACTTGTTTCGGGTCCGCAAGCGCGGCACCCAATACTGTGGAATAGATAATGTTATTTTGATAAGACGGAATATCCCAGACTTCGCTATAAACACATGAGTGTGTTGAACCACGTGTAATGATCTTTCGTGTCGCAATTGCATCTTCCCTGCAAGAGCGACGATCCACCTTGGAAAAGCCAATGTTATTCCCATTAGGCGGGATGTTGGTTTAGTTCAATTCCAAACCCTTGAGAATGCAAATGTAATTCCCATACATATGAAAATATTGTTAAGTGCAATCTCGACACTGAAGTATGCAAATTAGTGCATTTTAATCTAAGAATTATTGCATATTATGCAATGCCTTTGGTGTCTATACTTGTGCAAAAGATAGAGACATGTGATACTCTTACACTTTGCACTGGGCACATCCTGACATGGTTACTTAGTAGTGCGTACCATGGGGATGTACATTGCTTGAGGCATTGGTAAGCTCACCAGGTGCACTTACTTCAAGAATGAAAAGACTGAAATTGAACACCATAGGGTATGAATAAAATGACTTGTTGTGGGCTCAGTTGGAGTCCTGGGGCAGTGGCCCTTGTGAGTTAAATGGACTCTTGTGTGATATACCCTGAAACTGAAATAAATAATATGGTGTTGTGACTGCTTTCACGAGCAGTGTGCTCTGTTAGCCGCGTGAGGCTGAGCACGTGAATGGGCAAGCCAAGTCCTCGTTTTGCGTACCCCATGAGGACCACGAGACAAACTCTTCGTTGAGAGGTATGAATGAACATGAGCCTAAGAAAGATAAACCTGTTTCGCCCCATTCACAAAATGGTTCACCTTGGGAGAGGGTGGATGGTACAACCCTGAGTGACTTGTCGTTACTACGACACGTGTTTTGACAAGAGCTATAGCATCCTTTGGCCTCCGGTCACTCAGAGTTAGGGAGGTCGAGGTTGCCTTTTTAGGACCTCACTATTGCAGTAGTATGGATTGCAATCCTTGCCTATGCGAGTGTTTTCTCCTAGCCGTGTGCAGCTCGCATATGGTTGACTCGGTCTGTAGCTTTCCCGGTTACCACACTAGAATTGAATAACAAACGTCGGGTGCAAGTCTCACATAATGCGAGGTTCCTTTGCGTACTTGAAAGAGTAATCAGAAGAACTTAAAGACTAACCAAACAACTGACTTACAATAGTTGTTACTTTACTTGTGCTATAGACTTTACTTCAGTTACTTTACTTGTTTCAGTTGTTACTTAGTTACTCTACTTGCTGTCAACACTTGTTACTGCTTGAGTACTTATTTTACAGTTACTTCAGTTGTTACTTAGTTACTTGCTGCTCAGTACTCGTTACAGTTCAGTTTGCTGCTTTAGCTACTTGTCTCACTGTTACTTTTCAGTTGACTAGTACTTGTCACTTTCGCACTTACCTGACACAGGCACTTGTTAGTGTTGATCCTGTTTTACTTGTCAAAATTGTTATATATATATATATATATATATCTGTTTTTGGTTGTTTTTTCACCACCTTGCAAGAGGCCTGACCCCGTTTTATGGGGATGTAGGTGATGAACCGGTATAGTGCGGATGCGATGATATGCGGTGGAGGCTCGGAGGACCCACACTTACCTTGCAGATCCTGTACCTGGTGGTTTTTGGGTTTTGGGATTTTGTTCGGGATGTAATCCCTATTTTGAGACTTGTACTCTGATTTTGTAAACTTTTAACTATTGGGGTGTTTACCCTTTTTACTTAGTAGCTACACTTTTGTTCACACTGTTTACTTATTGCACTCACCTGTGGTGGCCGCCCAGACTTACGGCTTTGTTGTTTCTCTCACACTTTGCTTTCCGCTAATTTCTACTTAAACCCTTCAAAAAAAATTCATAGAAAATTCTAAGTTTTTCCAAAGTCGGGGTGTGATCATCGCAATTTTTTTTTCTCTTGGTGTTTCTCTCTCTTCCTTCTCTTTTTCCTTTCTGACCTCTATTTCTCCTTTTTGAGGGGAGAAATGAAAAGACACAAAAGAAGAGAGAAGAGAAAAGAAAACAAGAGAGAAGAGAAACTCTTTTGCAGGGTCTCACTTGACCTTGATTTGAAAATATTTAGAAATTTAACTCGCCTCCGTTTTGAAATATTTTGCGGGACAAATGGAGAGACGGGATCCGCTCGTTGGTACGAGGTTCGACCGTTCTTGGCGCCGTTACCAGGGGTAATCGAACCAAGGATCGAATTTATGCCTTTTTGCTTTGCCTAAATATTATCTAAGAATTTATTCTAAGTCTAAAAATACACAAAGAGTCATGCTTGTGCAATGCAAGAATGTATGCGCTTTTCAAAAAAAATGATTTGAAAATCTCCAAGTATTTCTGAGATGAATTTGATAATAGAGTGAAGAAATGGCTTCTGAATGATTAAATCTAACTTAGAACTTGAGATAGAAAAGAGATTTGAAGTTCTAAGTTTTTGAAATAATCAGAGTTTGGGAAAATAAATCTTTGAATTTGAAAAGAATGATTTTAAAGCTGAGATAAAAGAAAAATAAACGAAGTTTCAAAGTCAGAAATGGACTTTGAATCTGAATTTTGAACTTGGATTTAGGAGAGAAAATAAAATTTGAAGTGGGGTTGGATTTCAGATTGGAAGTTTGAAATCAGGATGGAATTTGGACTTGAGAAATCCGAATGGGAATTTAAAACGAAAATAGATTTGAGATTTGGATTTGAAATCTGGAGTTGGATCGGAAGTCTGAGATCCAAAAATGAAGTTGAATTCTGGAACCCTAAATGGAATTGGATCCGAAGTCTGAGATTCAATATGGAATTGGATCTTGAATATGGATTCAAAGTGGAATTGGATTCTGGATCCTAAAATGGAATTGGATCTTAAATCTGAGATCCAAAGTGGAATTGGATTTTAGATCCTAAAAATGGAATTGGATCTGAAGTCTGAGATCGAAAGTGGAACTGGATTCTGGATCCTAAAGATGAAATTGGATCTGAAGTCTGAGATCCAAAATGGAACTGGATTCTGGATCCTAAATGGCTTTGGATCTGAAGTCTAAGATCCAAGATAAAGTTGGATTCTAGAGTCTTAAATGGAATTGGATCCGAAGTCTGAGATCCAAAAATGTGGAGATTACGTTTGGAAATCTGGATCCAAGTTGGGATTGGGATCTAACTTTGGATTTGGATTTTGAAAGTCCAAATGGGACTTTTGAAGATGGATCTGGGTTTTGAAAACCCAGATTGAATTTAAAACTTAGAAAAAGACTTGAATTTTGAGATTCAGAATCAATCTCAAAACTTGGATTTTGAATTTGAAGATAAGAAAATAATCTTGATTTTTGAATTTGAAATTAGAAGAATAAGAAACTTCAAAGTTTAAATTGAACTTTGAAATTAAATTTGAGATATTGAATCGATTTTGAATTTGAATTTGAATCTTGAAAAATGAACTTGGAATTTCAAAGTTGATTTGAATTTTTGGATTTGATTTAGAATTTAGAAATTGAATATACAAATGAATTTCAAAGTCAAATTGGACTTCGAATTTGAAGTTTGAATTTGAAGATGAATTGAGAATTTTAAATTGAACTTTGAATTCGATTGGAGTTTTGAATATAAAATGAATTTTGAAATTTCAAAGTCAAATTAGACTTTGAAATCGGACTTCAAAAATGAGATAGAATTGATGATTTGAAATAGAAATTGAAGAAAAGATATTCAAGACCACTTGGATTTTGAATTTTTTTTTTGAAAATATGATGCAGTTTTATCCTAAATGATGAATGAATTTAAAGAATTTTGAAATTAGATTTGAAAATCTTATTTCATTCTTTAAGTGATAAGATTGAGGATATAATACACTCCTGACTATGGTCATTGAATGTATTATATAATAATCTATATTTAAATTTTGGTGAAGAATGAAACATATTTTGGTGCTTTTATAGAGTTTAAAATGAAATTAACTCTCAATATATCTTGAATATGGCCATTGATATATATTTTGAGTTAATTTTAAGTTAAACTCTGATAAAAGAAGAAAATATTCAAAAATATGATGATTTTTGAAGAGGATCTAGTGTGGATCTAATGTTATTTTATAAAAGATAAAAATCCTAAGTTTTGTTCACATCCTTACTATGACCATTGATGCAAATCATCAACTTAGGATTTAATCACCTCCTATTAGAATGGTGCATGTGTCATTCGTGTTCCCATTTGTGAAATTTTGAAAATAAAAGAGGAAAATGTCTTGAATCAAGCAATTCTAGAAGATATGCTCATGCATTCTATTCTAAGACTGGAAATATAAAGTTTTTATTTATAATCTAGCTATTACAATCTTGATCTTGAAATGATAAAGTTCTAATCTAAGCAGGAAATCAACACTTTCCACATATTCTCTGCAAAACAGAGTTAAATGCACAGCAAGATGCAGAAAAACATATAAAAAAAAATGAAGAATTTTACATGGGAACTAGCATGTATGTGAGAGGACTTATATCAAGATATATGGAGGAATGATGGGAGTAACATATATATATATATATATATATATATATATATATATATATATATATATATGACATGGATGTAGAGTAGGTGAGTTGTGGCAAGTGAGTGGAACATGTAACGGTTATGCGATGGTTGTGCTGAGATGTGAGGTGAAACGCAGCAGAGCGGTGGAGAAGGTAAGTGCCTATGATGTATAAAGAATATACACAAATGGATGGGTTATGTAGCTGTTGTGCAAAGGGCGGAATTGCAGTGAATGTTGTTGTGCAACAGCAGGTATAGAAGATGGGTAACATGCTGAAAAGGTGAGCTGGACAATGAAAGTGAATGTGGGCATGTAACAGGTGGAAATGGGTGTAAGAAATGGAAGTAGATGCTGACAGCAAGTAGAGGTTTACGGATGGGGAGTGGAAAATGCATAGCCAGTAGGGTACAAATGCTATGAAAGTGGAATTAGAATGATGATGGTGATATGGGTGATGAAAGGTGTTTTGGTGGATGCAACAATATGATTTGCAGTAGTGGAGAAGATAGAGTTGTTGCTAAATGGAAAGTTGTCTTTAAACATGCGCCATAGCCATGATCAATATCAATTTGCTTCTGGCTTTTCAACATCATTGAATATTTCTTTCGCTAATCATACCAAAGATATTTCTTTCATCTTTTGGTTGATCAACAGAGAAAAGTTTTGAATTTTATCCCTTTTTCGCAAAAAGTTTCACCCTTTTGGAAAGAATACTAGTGACAATCTGAGGTGATTTTTTTGTGCAGTAAGAATATTGGAATCAACAAATATTTTTAGCAAATTGGCAAAGTTTTCACGAATTCTGTGTGAAATAATCACTCAATATAGATTTTGAAGAGACCTTGAGTTGAACTTTTAATTTTGGAAATTCCGACCAGTAAAAACTGGGACCTTTCATTTAACGACCAGCGAAGGAGTTGGAACCTTTCATTTAACGACCAGTGAAAACTGGGACATTTCATTTAACGACCAGCGAAGTAGCTGGGACATTTCATTTAACGACCAGTGGAAACTGAGACATTTCATTTAACGACCAGTGAAGTAGCTGAGACTTTTCATTTAATGACCAGTGGAAACTGGGATATTTCATTTAACGACCAGCGAAGGAGCTGGAACCTTTCATTTAACGACCAGCGAAGTAGCTGGGACATTTTATTTAACGACCAGTGAAAATTGGGACCTTTCATTTAATGACCAGCGAAGTAGCTGGGACTTTTTATTTAACGTCCTGATCTAAGATTGAGACTTTCTGAGAGACAAACAGTACGAGGATTGAGTTTTGTGAATGAACTTGACCTTTAGATTTAAAGATTTTGAGAGGTAACCCTGTGCGAGGACTGGGTTTTCCAACTGAGAGTCGGGAAGGAGACCGTCATTCTTAAGATATTTAGAGATCGAAGCAGGAATGATTGCCGGGGTTTCAGGATTATCCCTTATCCTGAAGGGGAAATAGAATAGACATTTGATGAGAATTCAGAAAAATGATTCAGGTTTATCCCTTAACCTGAAGGGGAAATAGAATAGACATTTGATGAGAATTTAGGGAAAATGATTCAGGTTTATCCCTTAACCTAAAGGGGAAAGAATACCTCGAAGGCCGAGGTTCAGGTTTGTCCCTTCACCTGAAAGGGAAAAGAATGTTTTGAATAAATAACTTGAGACTTGAATTTAGATGGGATATGACAAGATTTATGATTTATGATCTATGATTTAGATGGACCAGCATATTTAGCTGTATGCGGTCCAATTTTCAGGATTAACCCCCTATCCTGAACGGGGAAAAGAAGGAATAAAATTTGAGAAGATAGAAGCAAATATAATTTGATGAAAGATTAATAAAAATGGAGAAAATTTGAGGAAATTGATAAAAATTTATTTTGTAAAAGAATTCTCATAGGTAGCATTGTTGCTCCTATGAGTGATCTCAGGATTATCCCTTATCCTGAGTGGGAAAAAGAATACCTCGAATGTCGAGGTTCAGGTTTATCCCTTAACCTGAAAGGGGAGAAGAATAAAATTTATAAAAGTGGAGAAGAATCGAATAAATTTATGAAAATTTTGTTTTTGAAAAGAATTCTCACAGGTAGCCTTGTTGCTTCTATGAGGGGTCTCAGGATTATCCCTTATCCTGAATGGGAAAAGAATAGAATTTAAGGAAAATTAGTGAAGTGAAATTGATATAAATTTAGAAAATAAAGATTGAGGAAACTTGTGTTGTAAAAGAATTCTCGTAGGTAGCATTATTGCTCCTACGAGGGTTTTCAGGATTATCCCTTATCCTGAATGGGAACACCTCGGACAACGAGGGTCAGGTTTATCCCTTAACCTGAGGGGGGAAAAAGAATAAAGGAATACCTCATTGAAAAGAGGCATTAGGTTTATCCCTTAACCTGAAGGGTTAGGAGAAATAATAGAATTTTTGAGGAAAATTAATAAAGAGAAATTGATAGACATTTACAAAATCGAGAAAAATTGAAAAATTTTCTTTACAAAAGAATTCTCACAGGTAGCTTTATTGCTCCTATGAGGGGTTTCAGGATTATCTCTTATCCTAAATGGGAACACCTCGAACAACGAGGGTCAGGTTTATCCCTTAACCTGAAAGGGTAGAAGAGTTGATAAAATTTAATAAAAATTGAGAAAAAATTGATAAAACTTGATAAAAATATGAATAAAATGAATGAAACAAATAAAGATAACAAGATTAACTGAAAATTCATAAGTTTTGAGAAAAAAAACAAGTTTTGTCTGATCCTGCCTGCATATGGGATCTTTAATGTAAAAGGAAAATGTTCATTTTTAAAAGACAAGTGAAAAAACATTTTTGAGAAGAAAAATCAACCGCAAGAAGAATGATCAGTGCGAGATCTGATCTTTGAAAGAGAATCAAACATGAGAGATCATCATGAGGGTCAATTTTTGAAGACAATGGTTTGAAACCTAATTTTTGAAAAAGAAGATCAACAATAGATCTGATTTCTGAAAATAACAGTTTGAAATTGATAATAAGATCAATACAATGGCTGATGTTTTGAATACAATGTTTAAAAACCAATCTTGGAAGATAAGACCAACACAAGGGTTGATCTTTGAATATAATGATTTGAAACCAATTTTAGAAGATAAGAACAACACAAGGGTTGATCTTTAAATATAATGTTCTGAATCCAAATTTTTAGAAAATAAGATCAATATGAGGGTTGATAATGGTTCGAACCCCATTTTTGGAATATACGATCAACACGAGGGTTGATAATGGTGTGAAACCCATTTTTTGGAAAATTTGAACAACACGAGGGTTGATAATGGTTCGAAACCCATTTTTGGAAGATACGATCAACACGAGGGTTGATAATGGTGCGAAACCCATTTTTTGAAAAATTTGATCAACACGAGGGTTGATTTTGGAAGAAGATTTGGACTAAAAAGTATTTGAATTTTTCGGTTATTATGATGAAGATTTTGCATAAATTTTCAAAATTTCATGATTTTTGAAAGACTCTCATAGGTAATATCATTTCTCTCATGAATGATGTCAAGATTGTCCCGCATTCTGAAAAAAAGAACAGGAATTTAATGCCCTAGTATGGCAAAAGAAGGAAGTATTGATATCAAAGATATAAAGAAAAATTGACATTTCATTGATAAGCAAAAGTTGATAACAAAACCAAATATTTACAAGAACTTTAAAAGGAACGATTCATAGAAGACTGGGCTGACTTGCCCCTACAAGACGACTAACAAAAAGAGACGAAAGCAAAAAACTTTGGCTTTATCAATTCTTCGAGTGGTCCGGGAATGGCTCTGTCAGGACTGCTGGGCGCTCTTCTTCCTCGTCCTCCACCAGCTCACTTTTGTCAATGCAATCTTGTATCATGTGCTTGAGGACGAAGCAGTGCTCTGTATCATGCCCCGTTGCCCTATGGTACTTGCAGAATTGGTCTTTAAATTTTCCCAAGATTACGGGAGGTGATTGAGTTTTTATGAATGCTTTTTTTAAAAGATAATTTTTCAATAAAATCTTTGGAAAATCGTCACCCAAAGTAAATAGCCGACTTTCCACAAAAGTGGCAAGCACGGGTCGAATCCACAGGGAACGAGAATTACTCATATATTTCTAAAAATTCAATTTATTAATTCACAAATCTAAGTTAACAATTACAATGCTAATAACAATTACAAATTAACACTAAAGCTAACTAGAAAAGCACTTCAAATCTTCTGTTGCATGCCAAGGGTATTTCTGACTTTTCGCCACTTATCGATTTTTCGCACTTGGACAAGAATCTCCTGGAATTTTTAATATGCTTTTCAACCTAATAACACAGGAAAATGCAAAGTTAGTAAATAATTCAATGAAAATAAACTAAAATTTTAAACTAAACCTAATTCTGAAAAACTTAACACAAGCAAAACCTAATTAACACTAAAATAACAAATAAAATATCAAAATAATTATAAAATTAAGAAATCGAGGTCTAACTATGATGAATGATGCAGATGCAGCAACTAAAATGTAGAAAATAATGAAAATTGATCGAAAATGACTAAATTAGCAAAATGACAATCTTACCCCTAAATAGTGCAAAAATGACTTCTGACATCTTTTCATAAACTGACTGTTTGACAGAGCAAATGAAATCCAAATTTCCCAAAATTTCTTTTATTCTGTAACTAACAAATTCAAGAATCTGACAGTTTTTACAGAATTAAAAAATGATATCGGAACTCCAGATATAAGTGTTTCAAAACCAGGGAAAATCTGGATATCGCAGGTCCCGAAATTTAAAAACCCGAAAAAGCTGTTTTCACAAAACGCTTAAAAACCAGACCAAATCAACTCAGAATGAGCTGAAATTTGGTATGCAGACAGTGAACACGCCAATAAAGAGAATAGAAAAAAAGTTTTTAGAAAACTCAAAAATTTTGCACATAAAAAAACGAGTGTGCAACAGAGCAAAAATCGGGTTTCAAGTTCAATACACTATTCACTTTGGAAGTCTATCTTTAGCACTAAGAATGCAATCTAACACCAATACAGACCTAAATGCTGCTGAATGATAATCACTATGCAATCAATGAATGCAATTATGCGAAATACACGAAAAAGCAACTAACACACTCACTTCACGATTGAAGCTATTCTATCAAATGCAAATTAATCTAACTAAAATAACAATCCTAACTACAATATCTAAGTGTTTACACTAAGTATTTTTAACCCAATACTCTAACTGAAATACTACAATAAAACATGAACTAACTAGTAAAATCTAAATAAACATGAACTTATCTAATGTTAAAACAAATAAAGTTAAATAGGCAACTAATAACCAATGGGGTGCGGTTATAGGTTTGACTTAGACTAGGTTCACGCCCCACCTAGATGGGTCAACTAGGTTGACTCACTTACAATGACTAAATTAGAAATCGAAAAATTAAAATCTAATTAATTAAAATGACAAGGACAATTAACACTAATGACTCTATACACCTTACACGCCTAATGTATTAAACCCTAATTAAGACCTACCAAATTAATAACCTAATTACTAACCTAAGGTTAATACACAATTAACTAAAATAATTAATCCTAAATCTATACTATGCTACTATGGAAAGATAGACAATGATTAGTAAATGCTCAAAGATATGTTTGGAAAACTTAGATTATCCAAAAATCGTCCAACCAACAGAGGATCTTTTCCTTAATTGATTTGTAAATCAAATAGGAAAGTAAGAAAACCGTCCAACCCAACAAGAATCTACACGTTTTGGACTTTCTAAAAATTATCTATCAATTAAATCATTTCCAAAAGTCGTGTAAACACTTTTAGCACACGAATTTTGAAATTACAATTTATTTCCAATCTTGAGAAGCTTGATTCTTGCTAGCTTGGTTGAAAAACAAAACTTCCAAAATCTCTCTTGGCTGAATTAAATGTTCAAAACATTCCCAAAATGAGGTTCACGAATTTGGATGATATCAATCTTACCAAAAACCGTTTTCCACCCCAATTGCCTCTTTGCTCTCCTTCCAAAGATGATAACACCTAACTAATTCAATTATGCTATTCTAATCCAATTAACTAATATCTACCTACAACAATGAAAAGATTAATACTACGAAACAAACATTTTCAAACATACTAATTGACATAATCCTAAAATCAAACTTACCTTACACACCAAAACGTTTCTTAAGCTAACACCAATGAACCTGGACACTTTAATGAACTTTCTGCATTCGACTGAATCCTACCAAAAGCAGCCTAGAGCTCTAGTGGAGCTCCAATGGCCGACAGCCCCACTTGGGGAAGATGACTCTCTACACCTAAGACTCGATTTTACATAAACCAACAAAATCACAATTTTTATTCTTGTTTTTCAATATGACAAACTGACCCTAACAACAACTACTTAATTATTCGACCAATTGACTATTGAAATTACTGAGCATGACCTACAGGGATTTCAGCAAAGACAAAACAGAAAAACAAACTAAATCAACAACAATACATCAAATGAGACATGACCTAATTAAACAATCACTCGAACTTGACAATCCTAATCTATGACCAATGACCCAATACGAACACTACTAGTTCGCTGGACTTTGTTGAACAAAATAAATACTTGCACACACCCTATTGCTGGAAGTATTACAGAAATACGAAAATGAAGAAATAATAAAATCAGCTAGACTAGATCTAGACGATTGAGCTCTGACTACACGACCTTTCAAACAGGAACCCCACAACACACTTAAACTCTCCCAAATTAAAATGTCTAATCAAATCCTACTGGGAATGACTGGAACAAACTCTGTTTAACACGCTTTACCTGTAGAAAAATGCAGCACACAAACACGATGCAATACCAAGATCGACTAGGATGAATGTAGTCGATTCTTGGGTTTTGATTCGAACAAGACCCCAAAACAAATCCAATGACAACCTGGATCAAAACTAACTTTTAAAACTTATTTTGCTGTTGAAACCTTACAGAAAACCAAAGATAACCAAAGACTTAAATCGGCTAGAACAAGATCTAGCCGATTTTCACGTTTTGGGGTTAAAACACTGAAAATAAAGACTCTAACACCTCTAAACGCAAAACAAAATAGATTCAATGTGTTGATCTCTGCACGAATGCTACACTAAGGTTGAAAACACCAAAACACACAACACACACATAAAAAAAACTGAACAATACACATGCACATACGTTGGGTCTTAACTAGAAGAAAGGGAAGAAGAAGACCTACCTCCAGGGCAATCCGACGATTGTGGGGAAGGAGAGAGCGGAAGATGCCTTTAGATTCACATCCCGTATTGTTGAATGATGCTGGAATGTCACCATGAGAGTGGGTTTTGCAGCTGCACCACGTTGGAAATCCACCGAGGATGGAAAAGGGGCCGATTCGCGATCGGAGGGCTTAGAAAACCGGATGGAGGTAGAGCCGGTTCTTCTTGTTGGAGTGTCTCACACTTCCACGCAATAAAAGTGCTTTCCACCTCTTCTACACCTGCAAAAACACAGCAAATCAATGGTAATTCCAGAAAGGAAGATAAAGAAATGAAAAGAGAGATAAAGAAATGCTTGTTTTTCAAGCAAAACTTGATCTTCAATGGCAAATGGCATGAGATGGGAGGTTGGAAGAGGGGATGGAACAAGATTCACAAGGGAGGGCGCAAACTCCAAAGCCAAAAATGTCTAGGGTTTGCTGAAATGTTCTATTTATACTTTTGGTATTTTTCAGAAACAGGTTTAGATAAAAATATAATACCCTGTGCCACTTTCTGAGGGGGTTTTCTGAAAATATTTTCTAAATGGGTATGGATATGCGTGTGGGTTGGATTTGTGCTTTCTAAAGATTGATCCAAGGTCCAAAACAGCCTAATTGGGTCAGATATGGATCTGATCCACCTCGAAATCCGTGCCCGAACACTAAAATAGCCATAACTCTCTCATTTTAACTTTGATTTTTCTGAAATTCGAACCATAACCCCTTGACATCAAAATACATCTAAACATGGGTTTTAAACCTTAAACTCACCACAAAATTCATTTATAAATAGCTAACATGATGTGCATTTCATGCATCATCAAATACCCCCATGCTTGAACGTTTGTTAGTCCCTTAACAAACCACTAACTATGTTATGCAACATAAACAAGAGATGATAGATATATATGCATGAAAAACTAACTCACTTTCGTAGGAATCACGGTTGCGTTTAGCTTATGCAACAAGTCCTTTAAACCCCTGGGTTACCCCAGTGGACGAGTAAGGTCTCGTGAGGGTTTGTAGAGATGCTACCCACAAACATCAATGATATGCAAGAATGATTTTTCAAAAATAGTAGGCAGTTAAGAAAACAGTTGGAGCAAATATTTCATATAATGAACACTCTCCAAACAAATTCAGAAATCTCATGCCACAACAGTAAAAATCTTTTTCCTTCACTTTTCTAAAATTGTAGCTATCTATGATTTTTCTCAGAAAGTCAAGTATTATCATATATTACTCATTTATCCTCACCTGTATATTTTCTGCACAGTAATTTACAAATATTCCTAAGCAATGAAATTTTTCTCATTCAACACATTCTTTTTCTTCTGATTTTAAACTTTTCACCCTTTTCAATTCTCTCTCTGGAGCATTCTTTTCAACCTTTTGAGCACTATTTCGAATATCCAGTTTCGTGACCCATGTAGCAAGCTTTGGGTTAGTGTGATCATCGCAAAAATTTTCCTCTCTTATGGTTTTTTCTCTCTTCCTTCTTTTTTCCTTTTCTAACCTCTATTTTCTTCCTTCTTGAAGGGAGAAAAATAAAAGACAGAAAAGGAATAGAGAAGAGAAAAGAAAGAAGAGAAGAGAGAGAGGAATTCTTTTACGGGGTCTCACTTTACCTTAATTTGAAAATATTTAGAAAATTTACTCACCTCTGTTTTGAAATATATTGCGGGAAAATGGAGAGACGGGATTCGCTCGTCGGTACGAGGTTCGACCGTTCCTGGCGCCTTTACCAGAGGTAATCAAACCAAGGATCGAATTTATGTCTTTTGCTTTGCCTAAATATTATCTAAGGATTTATCCTAAGTCTAAATGCACAAAGAATCATGCTTGTACAATGCAAGGATGTATGCTCTTTTTGAAAGATGTTTTGAAAATCGCCAAGTTTTTCTGAGATAGACTTGATAATAGAATGAAGAAATGATTTCTGAATGATTTGAATTTAACTTAGAACTTGAGATAGATCAGAGAAGTTCTAAGTCTTCGAGGTAATTTAGAGTTGGAAGAATAAATCTTGATTTTGGAAAGAGAATGATTTAAAGCTGAGATAAAAGGGAAAGAAAGGAAATTTTCAAAGTTTAGAAGATGGACTTTGATTTAGGAGAAGAGATAAAATTTGAAATGGAATTTAAATTTAAAATTTGAAATCAGGACGAATTTGAGAAGTCCAAATGGTATTTAAAAATAGAAATGGATTTAGGAAGTTCAGATGAGATTTAAAGATGGAATTGGTTTTGAAATCTAGAATTGGGAATGAAATTGGATTTGAAAGTTTGAATTTGAAAATAGAATTTGATTTGAAATCTGGAATTCAAATTCAAAGTCTGGATCTTAAGATGGATTTGGATCTGGAATCTGAGATCCAAAGTAGAATTGGATTTTGGACCCTAAAATGGAATTGGATCTGAAGTCTGAGACCCAAAGTGGAATTGGGTTCTGGATCCTAAAATGGATTTGGATCTGAAGTCTGAGATCCAAGGTGGATCTGGGTTCTAAATCTAGAATTGGATTTTTGGAATTTAAACTCAGAAGATGAATCAAGAACTTCCAAATTTGAATTGAACTTGGAAAATGAAATTTAGAATTTGAATATACAAATGAATTTCAAAGTCAAATTAGACCTTGAATTTGAAGTTTGAATTTGGAATCAGAAGATAAATCAGAAATTTCAAAGTTAAATTGAATTTTGAATTTGATTGGAATTTTGAACATAAGATGAATTTGGAATTTCAAAGTTAAATTGAACTTTGAAATCTGATTTGAATTGGAATTTTTGAATACAAAATGAATTTGAAATCTTAAAGTTAAATTGGATTTTGAATTTGAAGCTTGAATCTGGAATTTATAAGATGAATCAAGAATTTCAAAGTTAAATTAAACCTTGAGTTTGATTGGAGTTTTTGAATATAAAATGAATTTGAAATTTCAAAGTCGAATTGGACTTTGAAATTGGATTTTGAAAATGAGATAGAATTGATGATTTTGAAATAGAAATTGAAGAAAGATATTCAAGATTACTTGGATTTTGAAAAGAATATGATGTGGTTCTATCCTAAATGATGAATGAATTTAAAGAATCTCGAAATTAGATTTTGAAAAGCTATTCCATTCTTTAAATGAATTAAAAATGAGATTGAAGATATAATACATCCCTGACTATGGTCATTGAATGTATTATATAATAATCTATATTTAAATTCAAGTGAAGAATAAAATACATTCTTGGTGCTTTTATAGAGTTTAAAATGAAATTAACTCTCAATATACCCTGACTATGACCATTGGTATATATATTGAATTAATTTTAAATTAAACTCTGATAAAAGAGGAAAATATTTAAAAAAAATATGATGAGTTCTGAAAAAGGATCCAGTGTGGATCCAGTGTTATTTTATAAAAGATAAAAATCCTAAGTTTTGTTTACATCCTGACTATGGCCATTGATGTAAATCATCAACTTAGGATTAATTACCTCTTACGAAATGATGCACGTGCCATTCGTGAAATTTTGGAAAATAAAGGGAAAAACATGGAAACAAGCAATTGATGATTTTTACAATGCTTATTCATTCTATCTAAGAGCTGGAAATGTAAAGATTTCCCATTAGCATCTGGCTATTACAACTTTAAAATTGAAATGATAAAATCCTAATCTAAAGGGGGGCTTCAATGAGTTTTATATATCTCCTGCAAGGGTCAAGTTAGCACAAGACAAAAGATGTGGCAAAAAGGAAATTCACCGAATGTCATACTGATATATACTTTATACTAATGATGATCATATTTGATAAGAAAATGCATATATGTATAAGGTGCTAGGCTAATGAAGAGATTTGGTATATACAAGCAATATCCTAAGAAAAGAGAAAGAGAAGAAGAAGAAAAAAATGTAACAAACTGCTGGAACCACTCATAATAACCTGTTGGAAATTACAGTCTTTGCAGGTTTGCAATAATCAATAGCTTAGAGATATTCATGCAGAAAAGACATTGTTTTAAAATAATGTTGTACTAAATACTGTAAAACCTCATAGGAGTTGTCAGCCGATAGACAATATATAGGTAGCAGGAGGGGTTGAATTTGCACAACTACGGCAAGATGAGATGCAGTGAATCAAAGAAACTAAAAAAAAATGTATGCAATGAAATGAAGACTTTTGTAAAAAAAATGTGAATCACTGCTGTAAACTGAGACTTGGATCAACAACTATATATGTAAGGAAATGTGGGTTGTTGGTATACATTTAATAATGTGCAATGTTGCTGGGAATGCGAGTGCACCGGGACTGTGCATAAGTGCTAGAGGCAATACAGAAATAAATTTAGCCCAACAGCCAAAGAAAATGGTTGTCTTTGGCATTCAACAACTGACACATATGATGGCAAGGGAAAATCAGTTCCCACGCATGTGCTGGTCATGCCCTAACAAAGAACAAAACAGACAGGCAGAAACCAACTACCTGTAACCCATGTGGGAGGTCTGTAAGATGCTGCATAACTGAGTTTTGCTAGGCTAATATGAGGATTGTGCAGTGGATGCCATACATAAAACAAAATAAAAAGAGAAAAGAATTGGCCATATATATACATATATATATATATTGGTAAAATCCACATGAATGTGCTGAATGTGGCAAAGTAAAAAAAAATTAGTTTAAAAGAAAAATCTTCAGACTTCTCCAACATCAAGCTGGCTGTCAATTAATATCGCTCCAACGATACTTTCAACCAAATTTTCAATAACCCTTGGTCCTTTTATTATAGGCTGGTATGCACTTGTTTTTCAAACTTCACATATTCTGTCATCTGCACCAGAAGCAACTTGGAACCATGTTGTAAATGCTGCTGAAGATTATGCTTAACTGCAGCTGGGAAAAAAAAAAATTTACTGAAGCTGAATGTAAACCAGTCGACTCTCCTTGATCGAGGTTTTTTTATGGCTCTCAAAATAGATGCCATGTGGTGAGAGGATCCAACATAGAATCACCCAGGAACTCAAGATGCTGATAGCAACAACCTAGGCTGGCACCCTGCTTAGAAGCGTGAATAATGGCTTCCAATAACAGACCTATGCTCAAAAATTTGTATCTAAGTTTTGACTCCAAAGACTTAATATCTTTGTCTTGTATGGCATAACTTAGTCTCGATGTGTTCCTAGTGGCTTCTGTAACCAAGGCTTGTTCATGTTCAGGGTCAATACCAACTCATGTCAATGCCTCCAGACCATCAGCAATGGTTTTGTAGCACAACCACCTATGTACCCGATCACAAATGGCACCAAATTTTATAGCATTATTTTTAATATCAATAGGATGCGTGAGAGGAACTTCACGAATATCAACACCACATTTACAAGGAACAGGATGCAAGGTACATTGACCAGTTGCAAGCCAACGAAGAGAATCAAATGGAGCATCTCTAATATAATTCTGCAACTTGCGATCAGTTGCCAGTCTATGAAGGGTTGCATTACATACAGCCCATAATCTACTTAGCAGGCAATTGTCCTTCATGTTTCTCTGGATATTTTAGAAAAAGATTGCAGTTGACAACATATTTTAAAACAGAATTTCCAAGCAATTTCAAACACTCCAGGGAGAAATCTTCTGAACACCTTTTAGTTGTAAGAGCCTCAGAAATCAAACTAGCTGGAATCTAACAACCATTTGAATGACTGCAAGCTTCCCTTCGGAGCTGAGTGGCTAACATCGTTGATTCCAACCGATGGATCAGAGAAGGCAACAAATACAATGACCTTAATATATCTCTTGGCATATCAAGACTAATCAATAATTCAAAAGGCTTGTGAATATGACCTTGACTGGGATTTGTAATGGGGGTTTAGTAACATTTGCAAGAATCAAGTGAATGTTGGGCTACCTAGATGTTATAGATGACCGACACCCCCACGGATGCCCGAGAGTGAAGTTACAGCAGTGCCTAAGCACTACTGTAAACACTGAAGGGGGGGGGGGGAGGAATGGAAGTGTGTGTTGTGCTACAAGAGAGTGATGAAGTTGGATGTATTAAGTGGTGAGTGGGTTTCTGCAGGAAGAGTGGCAGGGTGTGTGTGTGCCGGGTTAATGGAGCATATACACAAGTCAATATAAATGCCTGCAACAAAACCATATTGATATGCACATGACAGTATAACAAGGTTAATGAGGTGAAAGTAATGTTTAATCAATTATTAATCAAGAAAGAAAACAGAACTTTTGGGAAATGCTAACCAATAACTTCAGAAATACCTCACAGTGCAGATGATTTCTCCTGTGATATTGTATTGAGCTTCATTCCCACTTGAAGATATATGCACGCTGTGTTGAGCTTCATTTCCATTTGAAGATATACACATATATCCTCTGTTTTGCCCTGATAACAGGATGATCTTTAGTGGGTCCGACAAGCTTTTCGTCACAAGAGGTATGCTCCTCCAGGCTACTCACAATCTTTTCAAATGCTCTTAATCGACCTACAAGCATATACCGACATTGAATCCACCGATTGGTGGGAAGGTTTATGTACAACGGCATATGTAAATGGAATGACTCCCCTGTAACAACATTTATGTAACTAAATTTTGTCAATGATCGTTACCTTGACGTCTGAATTTCTTCAATGTTCATTGCCCACTTACCCTGAAGCACCTTAGTGTCATAATATGCGTGGAATTTACTTACGAAAATGGAGAAATGATCCTTTTGCAATGAAGTAGTGAATGCAGTAAATGAAATTGTCAAGAAATATGAGCGACTGTGATGAATCGGGATACTGATTGAGTAGATGTAATACGCTGGCTGGCGTGAACCAGAGAATCAAATGCTTAACCAGATATCAAGATGGACACAAGAAATCTTAAAAAAAATAAAATAAAATAAAATAAAATGTAAAAATAAAAATGTAGATGAAGACCAAAATACCATGATGGTTAAAACGAAAGTAAGCAAAATGGATTATCAGTAAGAGTGATCGTGATATCAAACAGGAAATCAAGATTCAACATAGAAATCTCGATGTAAACAGGCGATTGAAAAACCAACGAGATCAAAAGTAAAAAAAAAAAAGAGAAAAGATTAGAATGAAACGAGATATGCAGAATGTAAAGTAAGGGATGAAACCTAATGCTGGATGGACTTGAGATTAACAGAAAAGGAAAATAAGTGAATGACAAGAAAAGAAAAAAAAAAAACTAACTATAAAAGAAAAGAGTAAAACAAAATCAAAATGGAAAATCAGAGGAGAAATTCTAACAAAAAAGCATAATCAAGATGGAAAGAAGGAAAACACAGATCAAAATTAGGAGAAATTACAAATAACTAAAAAGAAAATGTTGGAATTAGGATATTCTGGTTGATGTTGCACATGCATAGGTCAATTTTGTTGCAAACAGATCAATTCTACTTGTGTACTTTGAAAGAAGAAGGAAAAAGAAATCAGAAAAAATAAGATGAAAGAAGAAAACACACACACAAAAAAAAAGGGTGAACGTTGCTTACCTGAGGAAACTACCAGAGTCCAGAGAAGAAAGAGGAGGGATAAGAAAGAGATCTATATGGAAGGGTGAGAACGGATGGAAAGAGGAAGAAGATGCAAATGGGGAGGTGAAACGTGATGGATTGAAGAGGCCCATGTGATCCCTTCTTAAAGAAGAAGAAGGCGAATCCAGAGGGGTCGAGTTGTTGGGGATCAAGGGTTGATGGGGGTTTGGTTGGTGATGGGTGGTTGAAGGATGAGAATGGAGAGCGATGGAGAGGTTGTTTAAGATGAATGGTTTTGAGAATAGAGGGAAGGATGTGCGGCCAGAGAGAGAAAACTTGAGAGGGTTCCCTCAAAACCCTAACTCGATTTTAAGGTTTGTAAGGGGGTTTTTCCCTAAATTTTTCAAAAAGATGTTTTCTAAAGAAGATTTTTCCAAAACAGGTTTCTTCTTTTTTAAAAACCATTTTCTTTTATTATTTTGATTTTTTTGTTTCTTTTTCCGGGTATTTTCTGTTTTTTTTTATTTTGGAAATAAAACCCTAAAAACCTAAGTAATATGAAAGACAAGACTATTTTTTTTGTATTTTTTGAGAAATATTTACAAAGAGAGAGGTTTTCTGAAAATCCGGGTTTGAACTTTAGAATTTTCTTCAGAAAGTGGGTTTGGATCCAGATTTTGAGAAAATGTTTGAGTTTAGAATCTCGAATTGAGAAATAAAATGTGATGGATCCACATGGATGTCGGATGGACTGTCCGAGCTATTTAAAAACTATTTTTGGTATTTCTTGTAATTTTAATTTAAAAGTTGAGCAACGAGGCTCATATTTGGATCTTAGCAAATGGATCCAGATCCGAAATTGAGTCAAAATATGCAAAATGAATTTAATTTCAGTAAAATTTGAGAAATAAAGTGAAATTTAGAAAAGGTGACTCAATTGCTCAGAAAATGAAATCAGGGGCAAAAGGGGAATACTTAAAAGATTTTAAAAAATTTGGGGTGTTCACAGTCAGTGACTCCCAGGCCAGACGACCTTAGGGCACTAGATACAGAGTATCTGTAATGCCCCAGAATTTCTACTTGGAAAATCATTTGGATTTTTAGGGATTTGTTTTTTTTGAAAACCAGAGAGCACAAGTGCAGAAAAACTTGAAAGGGAAAACAAGTGGAAACTCTGGGCGGGCTACAGAGAACAACAGAAAAGGAAACAACTTTTTATTAAATACATTTACAAATAGTACAAATCATTTCCCTTATACAAAACCAAAATTGCCAAGGTCCAACAAGTGTCAGAAGTGTGGGTTCAGAGTCCGCTGCAGCACATCGAGCTCCATCGCACGCCTAAGCAACCTGTATCCCCATAAAACGGGGTCAGTACTCTTTCGAGCTGGTGGGACAAACCAACTCAAAATACCAAAGTGTGGAAAATGAAGCCGAGCTATACATGACAGTACATAGCATGCTTAATAGTAGTAAGTGAACATGAACACCAAAATGAGTGTACAAGCTGCACATGGATCTATAAGAGCATGTAACTAACATGGGTCAATGAATCAGGCAAAGCATGTGCAATTAACTATGACTATTCATATCCATCCACATAGCATTCGTCAAGTAGCATAAATAACCAATACCATGTAGGACCGGTAAGTATAGTAACTATCGCAAGTGCTGAAAACAGTCAAGTGACCAAAGTAACAGAAACGCAAGTAACTAAAACAACAACTGAACTGTAACAAGTGCTGGAAACGAACAAGAAGCTAGAGCAACCGCGCAACAAGTAACTAAATTAACAAACTGAACGGTAACGGGCACTAATCAGCAAGCAACTACAGTAACAACTGAAACAACTGTAAGGCAGGCACTCAAAGCAGCAACACACTATACCAAGTGCTGAACAACAAGGCAACCAAAGTAACCACTGAACAAGAAAGGCAACTGAAGCACAGACTAAGTGAAGTAGCAACTACAGTAAGGAAGCTGATTTGTTAGTCTTTAAGTTCTTTTGATTACTCCTTTGGGTACGCAAAGAAACCTCGCATTCTGTGAGACATGCACCCGGCGTCTGTTATTCAAATTCTAGTGTGTTGACCGGGGAAGCTACAGACCGAGTTCAACCTCATGCGAGCAGCACATGGCTAGGAGAAATACTTGCATAGGCAAGGATTTCAATCCATACTACTGCACTAGTGAGGTCCTAAAAAGGTAACCTCGACCTCTCTAACTCTGAGTGACTGGAGGCCAAAGGGCGCTACGGCTCCTGTCAAAACACGTGTCGTAGTAACGACAAGTCACTCAGGGTTGTACCATCCACCCTCTCCCAAGGTGAACCGTTTTGTGAATGGGGTGAAGCAGGTTTATCTTTCTTAAGGCTCATGTTCAATCATACCTCACGACGAGGAATTGGTCTCGTTGTCCCCGCAGGGTACGCAAAATGAGGACTTGGCCTACCCATTCACGTGCTAAGCCTCACGCGGCCAACAGAGCACACTGCTCGTGAAAGCAGTCATAACACCATATTATTCATTTATGTTTTAGGGTATATCACTCAAGAGTCCATACAACACAAGGGCCACTGCCCGAAGACTCCAACTGAGCCCATATCAAGTATTTTCATTATTCAAACCCTATGGTGTTCAGTCTTTTCATTTCATGAAGTAAGGGCATGTGGTGTGCTTACCAAAGCCTCAAGCAATGTACCTCCTCAGGGTACGCACTACTCAATAACTGTGTCAGGATGTGCCAAGTGCAAAGTGTAAGAATATCACAATTTCTATCTTTTGCACAAATGTAAACACAGAGGCATCGCATATAATATTTCTGAGAGACAGATAAGTGTACAAGTAAATACACATTCATATGCATATGATATTTCATCAATATTCCATTACATAGAGCATGTCTCTAAAACATTACAATGGCACTCGCATAACCACGAACAAGGCAAAACAACACGAGTGTGTACTTGAACAATCAAGTGTAAACAAGTATCATACTTCAATAAAATAGTACAAACTAAGCGAGTAAACCTCAAGTGCAAGTAGTCACGCATGTGCTAACTACGACAAGTATATAATCAAGCTTATTCAACATTGCAGAGCAACTTGCCTCATGATGAGACAATTAGAAACATGTGGCCACGGTAAAACCGCTCTCAAACAAATCAAGACAACATACAAAGCATGTATCTTTAATATAAGCGAGCTCATCTCGCAAGGTGGATCTACAGCCCGAAAATGACATGCTAAGGAGATCTACGACAAGAATACACAGAGTATTGTCGTACAAACACTCGCATCTTGTGAATCTCGTATATATACAATGAGGGACAAGTACCTCGAAAAGTGTGCAGTAACCAAGCGTCATGAACACATAGGGGAAGACACATTGTTCAAATCATCGAACCAAAGCCTCCGGATAATCTAATCTTGTGTAAATCAATACGCACACAGTTACAGTAAATCACATCGTACACAAGCATTACTATGTTATTCCACTGGCGAACCACACATAGCAGAGAGTGCTAACTCCAATGCATTTAATGTGACAATGCACACATAACAAAATACCTAGTTACTGTTTACTATTGCCATCATGGCGACGACAAAGACTGTCGTAGTAAATGGGTAATAGTGGCAACTGTGTCGTGAAATAGGAAAGTACGGCAAGTCAACAAACTATCTCGTGCAAAGGACTACGAACTGCAAGGACGAAGCCCGAACACCTGCTGCACCGAAACCGCAACAGCAACAACCCAATCTGGTGTAATAAGGGCCAAACTCCTGCCTAACACCCGTAGCACCATCCAACTAGAATGCAGCCAAAATGCCGCAATCGCACGACTCGGGAATGAAGTCTTCAAAACACCACAAAGGTGATACTACTATGCGAACCTATATGGCCCGCTAGTCTAGACAACGGTACAGACCTAGATAGCAGGTTCATCAGGCTGTGAGTCATAGGTATAAAAGCAGCCCCGTAGGCTGGAGTCCGGCGCCCTCTGACAAAATTGGAGAATGAGACAAACAGGACGGAAGAATCCAACAGCTATGTTGGAACAGTTCCCAAAGAGGTCGACAGCCTTACCAACCACACTAATGTAAAAGACACTAAGCGCACACAGGCCTGCCCGGTTTGGGCTGTGCCGCCGAACCGCGGCAACACCCGTGACGAGGTGGTAACACCCCATAAGGGTTCAACTGAAGAAGGAGACGAATCATCAAACTGTACTGTCCCATATCCCGCACACTACTGGGACCAAATCCCTTGGGCCAGGTAGGTTTGGCCCAGAAAGAGTCATGACAACAAGGAGAGGTATGCATCACAGAACATAAAGTTATTGATGTAATATCGTGAATTACACACAGATACAAAAGGACACGTATGTGCATCGTGTCACAAGTGCGAGAACTAGTCAAGTGACAATGCCAACCATTGCACGCTATGATGAGACAGTTAGAAGCATTTGTCACGGTAAGGTGTGACTCAGAAGTTGTGCCAAGGTTCTTAAACCATGCATCGCAACTACAAGCGAGCTCATCTCGCTACGTGGGGCCATTGCCCGCAACAGAACTCGTCAAGGAGTTCTAACAGTCGCATAAGTTTCACTAGACTGTGATTCCAACATGAATCTAGAGAATCCCTACAAACTTAGGAGAAATGCATGTAATTGCCAATGTGATAGTACATTCGCATATCACCAGGGTGAGCATACGATAGCATTCATTAGAGCAAAGCTCAAATGCCCAAGTGTGTGGCAGTGAACGGCTTCTTCGTGACACTACATTACGTAATACATTAAAATATACTTAACTAATTTGTGAAGTGCCAAGGTGCCAGTTACGTGTGACAAGCAACAGCCTCGTTGCATTATCTCAATG